>NC_041405.2:103008973-103121473 GCF_900747795.2 Erpetoichthys calabaricus | reverse complement strand
ACCGATTAGGTTACTTCTGCCCCGGGCAACGCCGGGTATATACAGCTCGTAAATTATTAAACAGTAAAATCTTCTTCTGTAATTTGCTACCGTGGCAATTTGTGTGTCTGTCCAGGATTTTAAATGACCTGTAGCTCGCAAACCGTTGCACCTATACACTTGAAATGTGGTACACATATAGTACGTCACGTCTACTATCCGCTTTATGGGTGATGATTGTTTTAGTCTTTTTATCTTTATTTTATTTTATTGTACAATCAAGTCCTATCTGCGCACAGCAGGGCAGCCGTGGGCGGATGCGTATGGTGTATTCACTCGATGTTATCGTGCATTGCGCTGTCAGTGGTATTTTGATAAAAGAATTTGAACAACATATAAGAAGCGTATAAATTATTAAACAGTAAAACATTAACATTTAAGAAGTAAAGTTACATTGAGTACTACTGCAGTGCCTTCGGGTATACCTCATTTTTTCTTTGCCCATTACATGCTTAAATGTATACATTTTTTGGTGTACCTACCCGAGAACACGCGACATATAACCGACCGTGGGAGAAGCATGGATTTTAAAGAAGCGTTGAGTTCATCTGCTGGTCTCCCTCGTGGAATAACTGGTAATGTTTGAGTAAAATCTACAGCGAGTAAAACGACATTAGCTCCTATTTTTTTTTTACGATCTCTGAGATCTTGGTTTTTTCGGTTCAAGGCTTGATAAGCTATTTTATGTTCAATGTTGTACTTAATAAGTACTAATTATCCCAAACCATCATCTTTGAATGTTGCAAGACTTTCGCCTTGTATGTAGATCGGGGTAATTACATTCATTGCATTCCTAGTCTGAATCACAATGTGATTGTATGGGTGGTTACCTGGCACTGTAGGGTTGCCACCCGTCCTTTAAAATACGGAATCGTGCCGCGTTTGAGAATGAAATTGCGCGTCCCGTTTTGAATCAATACTGGAGGGGATTTATCCCGTATTTTTTTTATAATTTTTTTTTTTAAAGCAGCGTCTCATGCAAATCATCCCACACGCATTTTATGAAGATGCCTCCTTTCCTACTTTTGATTGGGTAATACTTGATGTCATCGTTAGTTTGATTGGTGTTTTTAACTGTCCAGTGAGTAGGGCGTGTCTTTCAACCGTAAGTAGATTTTTTGCACTGGTATCACTGACCTCGACGACGGCGACGTTATACGTCAAAAATAAATTACGATAAATGACGATTTTACCGATACTTTATTACGACGGCGGCTACATAGACACGATCAAATAAAAACAAAAAAATCAAATAATCATTCTACATTTTCAAAACGTCGAAAAAACGACGGAATGAAAAAAAGGCCCACCCGACGACCCACCCATTCCATTTTTATATATATAGATGTGTGTGTGTATATGTGTGTGTGTATATATATATATATATATATATATATATATATATATATATATATATATATATGTGTGTGTATATATATATATATATATATATATATATGTGTGTGTGTATATATATATATATCTGTATGTGTATATATATATGTGTGTATATATATATATATATATATATATATATATATATATATATATATATGTATGTGTGTGTGTGTGTGTGTGTGTGTATGTATGTGTATATATATATGTTGATATGTGTATATATATACAGTGGTGTGAAAAACTATTTGCCCCCTTCCTGATTTCTTATTCTTTTGCATGTTTGTCACACAAAATGTTTCTGATCATCAAACACATTTAACCATTAGTCAAATATAACACAAGTAAACACAAAATGCAGTTTGTAAATGGTGGTTTTTATTATTTAGGGAGAAAAAAAAATCCAAACCTACATGGCCCTGTGTGAAAAAGTAATTGCCCCCTGAACCTAATAACTGGTTGGGCCACCCTTAGCAGCAATAACTGCAATCAAGCGTTTGCGATAACTTGCAATGAGTCTTTTACAGCGCTCTGGAGGAATTTTGGCCCACTCATCTTTGCAAAATTGTTGTAATTCAGCTTTATTTGAGGGTTTTCTAGCATGAACCGCCTTTTTAAGGTCATGCCATAGCATCTCAATTGGATTCAGGTCAGGACTTTGACTAGGCCACTCCAAAGTCTTCAGTTTGTTTTTCTTCAGCCATTCAGAGGTGGATTTGCTGGTGTGTTTTGGGTCATTGTCCTGTTGCAGCACCCAAGATCGCTTCAGCTTGAGTTGACGAACAGATGGCCGGACATTCTCCTTCAGGATTTTTTGGTAGACAGTAGAATTCATGGTTCCATCTATCACAGCAAGCCTTCCAGGTCCTGAAGCAGCAAAACAACCGCAGACCATCACACTACCACCACCATATTTTACTGTTGGTATGATGTTCTTTTTCTGAAATGCTGTGTTCCTTTTACGCCAGATGTAACGGGACATTTGCCTTCCAAAAAGTTCAACTTTTGACTCATCACTCCACAAGGTATTTTCCCAAAACTCTTGGCAATCATTGAGATGTTTCTTAGCAAAATTGAGACGAGCCCTAATGTTCTTTTTGCTTAACAGTGGTTTGCGTCTTGGAAATCTGCCATGCAGATCATTTTTGCCCAGTCTCTTTCTTATGGGGGAGTCGTGAACACTGACCTTAATTGAGGCAAGTGAGGCCTGCAGTTCTTTAGACGTTGTCCTGGGGTCTTTTGTGACCTCTCGGATGAGTCGTCTCTGCGCTCTTGGGATAATTTTGGTCGGCCGGCCACTCCTGGGAAGGTTCACCACTGTTCCATGTTTTTGCCATTTGTGGATAATGGCTCTCACTGTGGTTCGCTGGAGTCCCAAAGCTTTAGAAATGGCTTTATAACCTTTACCAGACTGATAGATCTCAATTACTTCTGTTCTCATTTGTTCCTGAATTTCTTTGGATCTTGGCATGATGTCTAGCTTTTGAGGTGTTTTTGGTCTACTTCTCTGTGTCAGGCAGCTCCTATTTAAGTGATTTCTTGATTGAAACAGGTGTGGCAGTAATCAGGCCTGGGGGTGGCTACGGAAATTGAACTCAGGTGTGATATACCACAGTTAGGTTATTTTTTAACAAGGGGGCAATTACTTTTTCACACAGGGCCATGTAGGTTTGGATTTTTTTTCTCCCTAAATAATAAAAACCATCATTTAAAAACTGCATTTTGTGTTTACTTGTGTTATATTTGACTAATGGTTAAATGTGTTTGATGATCAGAAACATTTTGTGTGACAAACATGCAAAAGAATAAGAAATCAGGAAGGGGGCAAATAGTTTTTCACACCACTGTATATGTGGATGTGTATATGTATATATATATGTAGATATGTATATATGTATATGTATATATATGTTTATATGTGTGTGCGTGTATATTATATATATAAAAGACAGCAACACTCATAACAATGACAACACAATTACATTGACAATCATGTTACGTTATTTTTAAAATGTTTCCTTTTCTTTTTCATAACCTCTTTAACACACTACTTCTCTGCTGCGAAGCGCGGGTATTTTGCTATTTATCTATTTATATAAAGGAGAGTTGGGATCCGAGAGACTGTGTTTGTGTGTTTGTGGAGGGATGGAGAGTTAAGGCGGGTGTTGGAGTCACGTGATCATCTCCCCTCCCATTCACCTCATTTCATTCACTTCATTTCGCTACGAGCTGAGCTCCGCAGCTGGCGCGATCTTGCTGTTCTTGATTTGCTTTTCACATGGCCAAGTACATGTTGCATGCTCAAGAGTAAGCTCAGCGCACAACTTGGTCATATTACAACCGGAGGGGCGAACTGGCAACATGGTATACAAAGAGATCCTTAACAAATAATTATTGGTATAATTTCCCTCAGTTTATTATTTAAAATTTTAAAGCAGTACTTCGCCGCTGCGAAGCGCGGGTATTTTGCTAGTATATAATATATCTGTATGTGTATATATATATATATATATACGAGCTGTATATACCCGGCGTTGCCCGGGGCAGAAGTAACCTAATCGGTCAAACACTTACATATATACCAAAGTAAACCTAATCGGTCAAACAGTTACATATATAAAAAAAACCGAACCTAATCGGATAAACAGCTTCATATATACAGAAGCGAACCTAATCGGACAAACAGCTAATCTATATACATAAGCAAACCTAATTGGTCAAACAGTTACATAAATACAAAAGCAAACCTAATCGATGAAACAGCTTCATATATACAGAAGCGAACCTAATTGGTCAAACAGTTATGCATGTGCAGAATGATTTTACAAAGATTATGCGTGTTAACAATCATTAAAAAGAAAAGATTGAGGAACTCTTCTTGTATATGTGATGAAGCTGGATGAAGCTGACTTGACGAAGACGTAGGTGGCATAGATTGGTTTTTCTAAAACAGAAGAAAAAAATGAGTATCTATTATTATTTTAAATTAGAATGAAAATGAGAACCTTGATTAGAGATAGATTATCCGTATTAAAATATGTGCATGAATAAACTTTTGCTAACTCTGTAGCAAAAGTTTATTCATACAAATTGGAATGGGATGGCTTTGTGAAAAAGTAAAAATTACATAAAAATAAATTGAGAATGCGTACTTCCATTTGACTGAGATTATCTGTAATGATGAAAAAAAAGTTTAGTATGTTTTTTTTCCATACGGGAAGGATGTAAAACCTTACATAGGCACCCTTCAGCCCGTACTGAAGGGTAGTGTCAGATTCTTACTGACTAAAAAACACCCTTTTTATTCCACAGCTACCCGAAAAACCACTATTAGGCATTACTTTGGGGTGGCAGTAGTTTAGTTATGAAACAGCTGGGTCCTGAAAAAAATCTGTCTTATTAGTGGCTTCATCACGTATAGAAGAAGAGTTCCTCAATCTTTTCTTTTTCATGATTGTTAACACGCATAATGTTTGTAAAATCATTGTGCACATGCATAACTGTTTGACCAATTAGGTTCGCTTCTGTATATATGAAGCTGTTTGATCGATTAGGTTTGCTTTTGTATTTATGTAACTGTTTGACCAATTAGGTTTGCTTATGTATATAGATTAGCTGTTTGTCCGATTAGGTTCGGTTTTTTTATATATGTAACTGTTTGACCGATTAGGTTTACTTTGGTATATATGTAAGTGTTTGACCGATTAGGTTACTTCTGCCCCGGGCAACGCCGGGTATATACAGCTCGTAAATTATTAAACAGTAAAATCTTCTTCTGTAATTTGCTACCGTGGCAATTTGTGTGTCTGTCCAGGATTTTAAATGACCTGTAACTCGCAAACCGTTGCACCTATACACTTGAAATGTGGTACACATATAGTACGTCACGTCTACTATCCGCTTTATGGGTGATGATTGTTTTAGTCTTTTTATCTTTATTTTATTTTATTGTACAATCAAGTCCTATCTGCGCACAGCAGGGCAGCCGTGGGCGGATGCGTATGGTGTATTCACTCGATGTTATCGTGCATTGCGCTGTCAGTGGTATTTTGATAAAAGAATTTGAACAACATATAAGAAGCGTATAAATTATTAAACAGTAAAACATTAACATTTAAGAAGTAAAGTTACATTGAGTACTACTGCAGTGCCTTCGGGTATACCTCATTTTTTCTTTGCCCATTACATGCTTAAATGTATACATTTTTTGGTGTACCTACCCGAGAACACGCGACATATAACCGACCGTGGGAGAAGCATGGATTTTAAACACGCGTTGAGTTCATCTGCTGGTCTCCCTCGTGGAATAACTGGTAATGTTTGAGTAAAATCTACAGCGAGTAAAACGACATTAGCTCCTATTTTTTTTTACGATCTCTGAGATCTTGGTTTTTTCGGTTCAAGGCTTGATAAGCTCTTTTATGTTCAATGTTGTACTTAATAAGTACTAATTATCCCAAACCATCATCTTTGAATGTTGCAAGACTTTCGCCTTGTATGTAGATCGGGGTAATTACATTCATTGCATTCCTAGTCTGAATCACAATGTGATTGTATGGGTGGTTACCTGGCACTGTAGGGTTGCCACCCGTCCTTTAAAATACGGAATCGTGCCGCGTTTGAGAATGAAATTGCGCGTCCCGTTTTGAATCAATACTGGACGGGATTTATCCCGTATTTTTTTTATAATTTTTTTTTTTAAAGCAGCGTCTCATGCAAATCATCCCACACGCATTTTATGAAGATGCCTCCTTTCCTACTTTTGATTGGGTAATACTTGATGTCATCGTTAGTTTGATTGGTGTTTTTAACTGTCCAGTGAGTAGGGCGTGTCTTTCAACCGTAAGTAGATTTTTTGCACTGGTATCACTGACCTCGACGACGGCGACGTTATACGTCAAAAATAAATTACGATAAATGACGATTTTACCGATACTTTATTACGACGGCGGCTACATAGACACGATCAAATAAAAACAAAAAAATCAAATAATCATTCTACATTTTCAAAACGTCGAAAAAACGACGGAATGAAAAAAAGGCCCACCCGACGACCCACCCATTCCATTTTTATATATATAGATATATATATATATATATATATATATATATATATATATATATATATATATATAATATATGTGTTTATGTATATATATATATATATATATATATATATATATATATATATATATATATATATATGTATATACACATATATTATATTATATATATATATAATATATGTGTATATGTGTATATATAATATATGTGTATATGTATGTATATATATAATATATGTGTATATATATATATATATATATATATATATATATATATATATGACAGCAACACTCATAACAATGACAACACAATTACATTGACAATCATGTTACGTTATTTTTAAAATGTTTCCTTTACTGTTTCATAACCTCTTTAACACACTACTTCTCCGCTGCGAAGCGCGGGTATTTTGCTAGTTATATATATAGATTTGTGGAAAGAATCACTCAGGGTAAAATTATGGATCAAACCATTGAAAAATTAGTAGAATGCTACCTTATATACTTTGACATTTATGTTTCCTTGTGCAGAAATTGTTCTTCTTTTAACTGATTGAATCTGATTTTTTAGTGGTGTTTTATGTAATAAAAATATATTGCAGATGTAAATATCAGTTTAATATTTTCTTTATGCAGATGCATTACTTCACATTAATAATGACGGCAAATAGTTCTAATCAATTATCTTTATATGGTAAACTACACTCACTGATGATTAAGAACACCTGTGCACCTGCTTATTTGTGCAATTATCTAATCAGCCAATCACATTTCAGCAGTACAATGCATAAAATCATGCAGATATTGGTCAGGAGCTTCACTTAATGTTCACATTCAACAACAAAATGGGGAAAAAATATCATGTCAATGATTTCAACCATTGTATGATAGTTGATACCATACAAGGTGGTCTGCAATTGCTAATCACACATACAACAGTTCAAGAGTTTATTCAGAATGGAGCGAATAACAAAACACATCCAGTGAGTGGCAGCTTTGTTGATAATAGAGGTCAGAGGGGAATCACTACACTGGTTCCTGCTGACAAAAATGCCACTCTAAACAACTGTGGAGAGCAGAAATGTATCTCAGAATGCACAACACGTTGAACCTTGAGATGAGCAGAAGACCACATCGAGTTCCACTTGTGTCAGACCAGAATGGAAAGTTGAGTCTGCAGTGGGCACAGTCTCACCAAAACTGAACCAGCTGAAGACTGGAAAAATCGTAACCTGGTTTGATAAAACTCAGTTTATTCTGATGGACACAAAATAGGCTTGGAATTTGGAGCCAGCAGCATGAATTCATTCACCCAACCTGCCTTGTGTCGACAGTCCAGGCTGGCAGCGGTGGTGTAATGGTGTTGAGAATGTTCTCTTACCAATCTTTTGGGCCTGTTTATATCCATTAATCCTTGCTGGAAAGCCACAGCCTACCTGAGTATTGTACACCCCTTCACAACCACAATTTATCCATCTTCTAATGGCTACTTCCATAATCATAATCATTGCCGGATTTAGGAATAAGATAAACAAGCTACAGCTCAAGGCCTCACAATCCTCAAAGGACTAACATAACTATAGAATTTTTTTTTTTTTTAAATTTTATGTGGCTTTTTATGTGTAGCATAGTTTTAAATATGTAATCAAACAAATTCATGCATTTAAAAATAATATGTACACTTTTAATACTTTGCTATTAAATAACTTAAAGGCATATATATGTTTTCAGTTTGTTTATGGTGATCCAAGGTCCTGTTTTGGTACACACCTTTGTGAGACCTTCAGCTGTAACCTTTTAACAAGGGGCCTCCAAGCTTGACATAGCTTAGGGCCACACCAAGTCTAAATCACTGATGATAATGCATCAGGTCACAAAGCAAATGTTGACTCAAGCTGATGTCGTGAACATGACAATGAGTCCAGTGTTCTTCAGTTAACTTCCCAGTCACCAGATCTGAATCCCATAGAACACATTTGGGATGTGGTAGAACAGGAGACTCGCAGTATGAATGTGCAGCTGACAAATCTGCTGAAACTACATGATGTAATCAAGTCAACATGGACCAGAATATCAAAGGAATGTTTCCAACATCTTGTGGAATCCATGTCAGGAAGAACTCAGGCTGTTGTGAGAGCAAAAGGAGGTCCAGCCTAGTATTAGTATACTTAAATCCCGTTATAGCGAATACTGAAGCAATGAAATTTTCAGAATAATGAATACTTTTTGTGAGCCCGGGCAAACATTCATAGAACATCATGTTAAACTATCTATCTATCTAAACGAATCTTGTTTTAAAGAAATGTAAATCTCAGTATAACAAACTTTTTTTTTCTACCAAAAAATGGCTACCTAATATAATAATGTGATGCAAAAAATACTGAATGCCGCTACTACACTTTCTGCGCCAAGTCTCAGGAACCCTGCACCAGGTGTTCTCAAAGATAAAGACAGTCTGTTTCAAAATTTCCTGTCTTGGGCATTGTCTGCAAGCTTGTAGGCACAACTCCTCATACACACAGCCGAATTCTGAGTCAGTGCTCCACCGAGCATCCGCGTGGGTAGTTGTGTTGTGTGTGGATACTGTACTGGTCCAGTTTCATAGCGCTTCTCAGAGGTTTCTTTGAGATGAACAAAACGTGTGACAAATGGTGTCAGTTCACACTGAAAGAAAAATTAACAATACTGGAAAAAGTTGATTCCAGAATGAAGAAAAATGATGCGGTAAAAGCATTTTGGAATCACGTCTTCATCTTCATCTAACAACTCATTTGCATTGTGTATTTTTTTACCTCTGCAGTGGGCTGGCGCCCTGCCCGGGGTTTGTTTCCTGCCCTTGCACCCTGTGCTGGCTGGGATTGGCTCCAGCAGACCCCCGTGACCCTGTACTTAGGATTCAGCGGGTTGGGAAATGGATGGATGGATGGATAATGGATAGATGGATTTTCTTACCTAGATTTCTATTAAAAAAAAGTTACATCTAACATTTCAGTTTTAATCTGTGTTCATACCTGTATTTCTATTAAAAAATACACCTGACGTCTCGTTTTCATTCTGTGTTCATACCTGTATTTCAATTTTTTTTTAAATTACATCTAACATCTCGTTTTCATTCTGTATTTTCATACCTGTATTTCTTTAAAAATGTTACATCTAATATTTAATTTTCAAATAAAATATTTTTGCAATTTAAGAAACGCTGTTTTTAGTTTCTCATATATGAAGTACTGTATAGGGAAAATATTGTAATTGTCCAAAAAATTTGAGGTTTTGATGAATCTCGACATTTTAGACCTCCCCGAGTCTGAAAATACAGTACCATTTTTAGAATTATGTCTGTGTGTCTGTGTGTGTGTGTGTGTGTGTGCGTGTGTGTGTGTGTGTGTGTATGTAAACACAACAACTTGAGTACGCTTTCACTTAGGTCAACCAAATTTTGCATACAAGTATTAGGTACAAAACGTAGATTTATATCAACTTTTGAGGTATTTCCGCTAACCGTAAGTGGTACTTTACCTGAAACATTTCCCCAAAAATATTAAAAATTTGATAATTTCCCATCATATCATAGTAAAGCACCACCTTCTAAGCATTTTTTGTCCTTTTGCATTTTTTTGAAAAACGACCGGTTTTCGAGATAATTGCAATTTTCTGTTTGACATTCAAATGGTAATGCATGCTTATTTGAGAACATTTTGCTTTATGAAAACAAAATTTTGTGTACAATTATTATATTTCACACATTACTTAAGTCTCTTGCAACTTTTGACCCACTTCCGCTTATTGAAAGTGGTAATTTTACCTGAATTGTTCGCCAAAATAAAATTATCATGGCAAATTTTTTTATACAGGTATTGTCAACCTTGGGTCACAGAGTTACACGAGAGACAGGAAGATGAATCCGGGTTTTCAAGGAGAATACAGGTACTCTATTGCTATACAGAGAAAGCAGTCTCAAGACTTCAGAACAGGAACTGTTAGCAGCCGTGATAAGGCCGATAGTTCTGCTTTAGCTCTTATCTTCAGATTAGAAGAACACCAGCGGCTCAGAATCACCGCTGTGGCAGATGTGGTCTGGAGAAGACTGATCAGGAGAGTGTGAGGAAGAGCAGATCATCGCCCAGTGTTTAATGTTAAATATTGTGCAACATGCACGGTATGCGGTAACCGTGATCCTGTAGAGAACAACCAATTGTTTTGCCCTTAGTTTACTGTTTATCAGACAAAGCAGAGCAGCTACGGAGCTGTCCTTTTGCAGCTCCTGTTAGACATGGCGAATCAGTGGTGGCCCCGGTCACAATACTATACATATTTTCCCCATATTCGTTACAGTGATCCCCCGCCTATCGCAGAAGTTATGTTCCAGACCCATCAGCGATAGGTGAAAATCCGTAATATAGAAAGACCATATAAATAAACATTTTTTTTATAGTTTAAGCCTAAAAATACCCCTCCCACATGCTTTAAACACATGTAAACTTATTAAAACACACTTTGTAAACACATATGATATGTGGATGTCGGGCAAAGGATATGAGTAAGATCTCTCTATTATAAAAAAAATCTTGGCAGGGAGATGAGGCTTGATCTTCTCAGAAAACAATTTGACATTCCGCGAGAGACATTTTAACATCACACAAGACAAGGCAGTGAGATAGAAGGACAGCTGCTGTACAGGCTTTTAAATGATCAATGCGCAGAGCGACAATCAGAACTGGCATCTTGGCAGAAGCAGTACAAAGCCAGTAGCTAATCTGTCCACTTCTCCTTAGCGCACGTTCAGCCCTCCTCCCAACCCCTTGATAACACCAGCGGGAGAGACACGAAGTGGCAGGAGTGTAGCACGCCTCCAGGGGATTTTTCTTGTTTGTGTGAAGCGATCGAGACCAGATCATCTCGGAGAAACACTTTTACGACACACAAGACTAGACATTACAACCTTAGGAAGCAAAATCCGTGAGATGGTGACCTTTGCACGTCACGCCCTACTTACAAACAATTTAGAACAAGTTCACTGACATCTAATCTAGCAGTTGTAGGAATGCTTTTGGCAAACTAACTCCAGGTGCTTCCAGCTCTTAAAACAACGACAAGCAGAACATGCAGCTTTCCAGCAGATGATCGGAGCACTTCTTTCTTAGCGTGCGTTCAGCCCTCACACCCCGCCTCCCCTTACTCCTCCTCTTTCAGAATGCGAGCGGCAGAGACATGAGAAAGAGATTTAACCACACCCGGGGCAGGAAATAAAGGACAAATATTGTTTTTACAAAAGTTTTAAAATAAAAATGAAAATAATGCATATGTAACAATTCCCATGAAAATAATAATCTTTTTAAATTGTTTATCCGATAAACCAAACCCAGGGAAGGGCGAGCGAAGTGAGCAGGGGGGGGGGGGGGGGGGGCTATTAATAATAATAATATTAATAAATCCTTGATGTGGTGGGGGCGCAATAGCTGAACCGCGATATAGTGGTGGATTACTGTATAAAGAAATTTCCTTTATAACAAAATATTTTTATGGTTCTGTGAGTTTTGTTATAATGGGTTTCACCTGTAATTTGATCAGTGAGTGTATATTATAATATCATTTATCCAAACACACAAGTAAACAACGGGGCAGAACCAGACTTATGACCTACTTCCAACCATTTTTCTATAGGGACATTATTGTGGTGTTTACAGAGTAAAGTGAGATTCTTACTTGCAAGCACTAATCACCATGCAACATATGAGCATAACAGCTTTACTTTGAAATGTCTCATTGTGTGCCTGTACTAGGGGTATTTTGGCTAACACCATTATTTGACTGCACATTTTCTGTCAGGGTCCAAATCCAGGTGGTTCGTTGTGTGGTGGGTGAGACAACACACTATCAGCAACAGTGACTCCCAACCTTCTGGTCTTAATTAAAACATTGAAATACTGGCTGTCAGAATTCATCCACGTTATTTGCCCAGGGAGATAAATTACCTCCTCCTTATTAATGTTTATATTCCTCCCTTTGGAAATGGGGACTCAGCAACAAAAATGATTCATTCCGTCACTAACACTTTAACAGTGACTCATTCTGACCCTGCAGTTCTAATATGTGCTGACTTCACCTGTGTGACTTTGGAAGGAACTGTAAGGAACTAAATTTCTATCAGTTTGTGTAATGTTCCACTTCAGGAAATAACTACTTAGACCTGCTCTATTCAAATGATAAAGATGCCTTTAAGTGTAAACTACTGGCACCTTTGGGCATATCTGACCACAACCAGATTCATCTATTGCCAGCTACAAGCCTGTTACCACCAGGATAGTGAGAATATGGAGACAGGAGGCTGAAATGGCTCTGAATAACTGCTTTCAAATGACAGACTGGGAAATGATGTGAGAGTCACAAGGGGACAATATAGAGGGACCCTGTCACTGAATCACAAAGTATATTAACACAGTGGTACCATCAAAGACAGTGTGTTGCTTTTCAAACATCAAGCCCTGGTTTACTAAGGAGCTAAAAGGTCTCCTGAATGAGAAAAAGAGAGCATTCAAATCTGCCACATTCTTCCAATGACCTATCACGCCACACCATCCCTACTACATCAACAATCCCTATCATGTTAACTGGAATGGGAATGGCCAGTGATGAGTCTACATCTTTCCGTTAGTGTGGACTGGCCATAACTGAAGACCAAGTAAGGATACAACTGTGGAAGCTACACACAGGAAAAGCTGCAGGACCAGATGGAGTCAGTCCTCGAGTTCTTAAGGTCTGTGCTGACCAATTTTGTGGTGTCCTCTGTCACCTGTTCAGTCTGTCCCTAAGGCTACAGAAAGTGTCACTGCTGTGGAAAACATCCTGCATTGTTCCTGTTCCAAAGAAGGCAAGCGCCTCATCACATAATGAACACAGACCAGTGGCACTTACATCTCACATCATGAAGACCTTTGAGAGGCTGTTCCTAGAATATATGAGTCCTTTCATGATAGATCACATTGACCCACTGCAATCTGTCTATCAGACAAAGATTGTAATTACAGTATCTATCTGCTTATTAAGGCTTATTCTCACCTGGACAAAGCTGGCAGCACTCGTAGGATTATATTTTTTGATTTCTCCAGTGGTAAACTCAGAGATATTAAGTGGTAAACTTAGAGATATGCAGGTAGATGAGCCTATGGTGTCCTGGATAATGGACTGTCTGTCTGAAAGACTGCAGTTTATGAGACCTAGAGACTGTGTTTCTGATACGGATGTGGGAAACACTGGAGCACCACAAGGGACAGTCCTGCCTCCTTTTATCTACACTCTGTACACCTCCAATTACAAATTTAACTCAAGGTCATGTCACTTGCAAAAATTCTCAGATGATTCTGCACTTATGGCGGATAAGAAAGAATACAGGATTCTGGTGGAGAAGTTTGTTTCTTGTTGCAAATAGAAATGTCTGAATCTTCACATCAGCAAACCAAAGGAAGTGGTTATTGACTTTGACCGCACCATAGAACCTGTATGTCTGTCACTGTTCAAGGAGTGGATGGGTAGTGCATTGCTACATGTACTTGGGGGTCCACATCAATGACAGGTTGGACTGGTATTGGAACGCAGAGGAACTATGTAAGAAAGGGCAGAGCAGGTTCTTTTTCCTTATGAGACTGTGTTGTGTGAAGTGACATCCTTTACATCTTCTGTAGCTCTGTGATGGCCAGTGTGATTTACTCGGCTGTAGTGTGCTGGGCTAGTAACATAACTTCAAGAGAGGCATTCTGGTGTGAGTTCAGACCATAGTGTGTGTATGTGCGTATTTATTTAACTATGTGTTTCTTTATTATAAAGAATCACCAGAGAAGATCCTCAGCACCTGGAGATGTCTATGAATGACAGACTTTAAGCAGTCATTGCATGTAGGGGATATGCAACAAAGAACTAAATATGGCTGCTTTACTAGACCTGCCATTGCTGCGTGCCAAACATTATGGTGCCCTGAAATGGAGGGCCCATGTATAAAAAGTGTTGTCATTTCTACATGCTATGACCGAAATGTATGCAAATATCCTTAAATGAAAGTCTGCAATGTGCACTTTAATCACTTTAATCTGAATTGTTAGATTTGTTATTTTAAGCTGTAGAGCGGTGGACTAAATCAAGGTAAAATGTGCCTTTCTCCCAAAAATTATGGAGGGCACTGTATGTAAACCTCTTGAGAGGTTTACTTTTCTCGGCAGTGACATTCATGTTTCTGGTGACTCTTCCTGTGAAGTCAGTAGATGGATTGGGAGTGCATGGGGAGGAGGTCATGTGGTCTCTTGAAAGGGGTGTGTGGCCAAGGTCCAAGTATTTTGAGTCCTGGTGCTTTCTGTTTTGCTTTATGGTTGCGAGACATGGATGCTATCCAGTGACCTGAGACGAAGACTGGCCTCCATTGGTACTGTATCTCTTCAGAGAATCCTTGGGTACTGCTGGTTTAACTTGGACTCACAGAGCATCAGTTATGGCACTACAGCCATGTGGCATGATTCCCCAAGGGTGATTCGACTCATAGTTTCCTCATTGTTGAGGACCCGAGCGGCTGGACCAGGCCAAGGGGACGCCCATGTAACACCTGGCTGCAGCTGATAGATGGTCATTTCTGAAGGGTGGGACTGGAACCCTGGGGGATTGCCAACCAGGATCCCGAGCTGTTTTGTCGCATGTTGGGTGCAGCAATGCTCTATACCTGACCTGACGATATGTACTAAAAATTGGCAACAGATTATTTATAATGGATAACTAAGGTATAGTGTGGTCAAATTTCTGTGGTGCTAGTTTTTTCACTCTTTAAATTCTTGTTTTAACTGATATTTCTTTCCCTTCTGTGCTTTTTTGCATTGTTCATTCTAGAAATTTCTTTCACATATACTCAACAAGTTACATTTTTCAAAATATGTCTAAGAATATCATCCATTTAAAACACAGTCAGCTGTAGTTTGTTTAGTGTACAGTCCACGTACGACTCCACATACGTTGTTGTTGTTGGGATATCTAGATTCACAAAAGAAAATTAACTCATAATTCCAAAGCGAGTGTCCAAATGATACCCAATTTTGACTCAGAATGAAACAAATTGTTGACCCAAAAGCCACCACTGCCTTGACGAAGGCTTTCCCATCAGATCAGGTTATACACTTAAATCAGGTGCAAGTGTGTTTTCATGGGCAGTTGTTGAAATATAAGGTAGTGGAAATAAAACACTAACCAGGAGTGGCTTTGTTGCTGGTGTGAATGGAAAAGTGCAATAACTGTGTCATTCGAGCTTCTGTCACTGTTTTGTGTTATGCTGATGACACTGCTATCGTGGGCTGTATCAGGAGTGGGCAGGAGGAGGAGTATAGGAACCTCATCAAGGACTTTGTTAAATGGTGCAACTCAAACCACCTACACCTGAACACCAGCAAAACCAAGGAGTTGGTGGTGGATTTTAGGAGGCCCAGGCCCCTCCTGGACCCCGTGATCATCAGAGGTGACTGTGTGCAGAGAGTGCAGACCTATAAATACCTGGGAGTGCAGCTGGATGATAAATTGGACTGGACTGCCAATACTGATTTTCTGTGCAAGAGAGGACAGAGCAGGTTATACTTCCTTAGAAGACTGGCGTCCTTCAACATCTGCAATAAGATGCTGAAGATGTTCTACCAGATGGTTGTGGCAAGTGCCCGCTTCTACGCGGTGGTGTGCTGGGGAGGCAGCATTAAGAAGAAGGACACCTCACACCTGGATAAACTGGTGAGGAAGGTAGGCTCTATTGTTGGCATGGAGCTGGACAGTTTAACATCCGTGGCAGAGCGACGGGCACTGAGCAGGCTCCTATCAATTATGGAGAATCCACTGCATCCACTAAACAGTATCATCTCCAGACAGAGGAGCAGCTTCAGCGACAGACTGCTGTCACTTTCCTGCTCCACTGACAGGCTGAGGAGATCGTTCCTCCCCCAAACTATGCGACTCTTCAATTCCACCCGGGGGGTAAACGTTAACATTATACAAAGTTATTGTCTGTTTTTACCTGCATTATTATCAATATTTAATTTAATACTGTTTTTTGTATCAGTATGCTGCTGCTGGAGTATGTGAATTTCCCCTTGGGATTAATAAAGTCTATCTATCTATCTATCTATCTATCTATCTATCTATCTATCTATCTATCTATCTATCTATCTATCTATCTATCTATCTATCTATCTATCTATCTATCTATCTATCTATCTATCTATCTATCTATCTATCTATCTATCTATCTATCTATGCTTGGCTCTCATAGACAATGCTGTAAATGTCAGTTACTTCTCACATATTTTCATATTTATTTCAATAATAAACCTGACTAGGCAGTAGGCAATGCGAATTTCAGTAGACTTTTTCTTTTCAAAAGACACAGATCTTTGTATGGACCTTTTTGTTCTCACAGTGCCTTTTAACATTAAAACACTTTGAATTTATTGTAAAGAGGATATTTGGCCCTTCTTTATAGTACAGATCAGATAACACCATTGATTATGTGGTACTCTTTCTCCAGTCAAGTTACCCAGTTTTGACCTTGTGCAAGTTTTTATGAGTTTTCCATTTACTGTAAAACAGTCAAACATTATGGAAAGAACAAAGCCGGCATAGCAGAATGACCCTAATATTTGACAGGGGGCAGGCAACATTTTGACGTCAGTAATGGTGGGTCAAGGCTCTGCTTGAATACATATAAAAAGCATCTTGTCCCATAATGTGGTGTAACGCAGCAGGCAAGAAAAGACCTCCACAGCTTTATTATATCAGTCCAGTAGCCATAACACAAAGGCTATCTTATCTGCACAGAGTCTGAGAGAACTGTGTAAGAGTTCTCTAAATAAGCAGTAAACCTAAATGTTTAAAAAGAATTTCCTTTGAGAACAGCTTGGGATTGGGATATCTAGATTCACAATACGTTTTATCATATTTTACTCAAAAACGTTATATGTTCTCAATGTTATACTAAGTAACGACTTTTAAGCAAGTACCCCATGTTAGGAATTTTAATAAGAATCCGAGCATATGTTCCATATTTTTTTCTTTCTTTGCTTCTCAGGGTTCACCTATCATGTTCTCCAATGGGTGCTCTTATACACACAGTGCTTTGAAATCTCATGCTAAAAAAATCATCTTGCACATAGCTAGCATAAGACAAGGTATCTGTTGATGAATGAAACAAAATATTTTACCCCAGACTGCATTATGCAGATAAGAATATGGACTGTGGAATGAATGTGTTTGAAAATGAATGGATGATTTTATGGGTGGGCAGACACATAAGCTGATGGATGGTGTGAGGGACAAATCAGTGTCTCAGATGGTATGGACCCCCAATCCCTTACTTGGCCAGGAATCCTTGGTAACAGAAAATCTGGGGGCGAATGATAATATCTCCTTTCTGTGCCCTGACCTGGATGTGGAATGACATTACAGTGGCCACAGTGGGGCTGGCATCCTAACAATCACTGAGTGACACCTGGGATAGACTTGGGACAGCATAGTGGGTGACTGTCTACTGTGGGCTATGCGCAGAGCATCCCCCTGTACACTGGGTGGCAGTAACCTGGCTGGCAAGCCCCATTATGGATGCCTGCAAGGCAGCATGGGAGTTGTGGTCTCATGGGCTTGCTCTCTCAGGTTTTGTGGGAGCCACCTGGGGAATTTTCTCTGGATAATAATGATGGTACAAGGAGTTCTGTGTTCCTGCCTGACCTGGAAGTGCTTCCTGGAGGCAATTGATTATGTTCTCCCAGGCCTGGAGTTAAAAGAAAGGCATCCACTTGGCTCAGGGAGTTGGAGTTGGGAAAGATGCTGGATAATACTCACCTGAGGAGAATGAAAGAGAAAAGAAAAGAAAATGATAGGATTGGAAAGTATTAGAAAGTAACAAATTGTGTAATACTAAAGCAATAAGTTTGTCAATAAAAATAACCTCTGATTGAACCAGGAACTGGCCTTGTGTAGTTGTGTTTGGGGTTTGAGGCTCAGTGGTGAACCCTACTGGCCACACGAGATGGATGGATGGACATTCAGATGAATGACTGTAAAGCCTTATTGACAAATGAAAACTGATGGATTATGGGTTGGTGGACTTAATAAACTAACAGCTATACTGATTAATGGATGAATAATACTAACACATTTAAAAATATAATGCCCTTTTGTGCTCCCATTTTGCATGGCTTAGAGGTCTTCTGCCATATAAACAACAGACACTCAAAGTTTGATTACTGACAAAGTCTGCTGTTCACAAGGCGGATGCGTTCATGTGAACCATGCCCTGATCAAAAAATAAATAAATAAATAAATATATATCAGAGGACCTTAGAAGAAGAATTGAGAGAAAGAGAAAGCAATGCAGGGAGCTGGAAAAGCCTAGAAAAACATTTCTAAAGGCTGGGGATTTATCAATCCACAGTAAGACAAACTGCCTACAAAACAGAGGAAATTCAGTACTTATGCTACAGTCCATAGTAGTGGGAGTCCTTCAATGTTCATGGCAAGAACATAATGGGCAATGCTAAAAGAGGTGGTAACAGCAAAGGGAGTGCAGAACTTGTGTTAACTATCCAAAGACAACATTCATGCTTCAAATAGAGGAAAACACTGAACAAAAATGGTGTTCATGGAAGGACACAATGGAAGCGACCACTGCTGCACATGCCATGCATTGTGGAACATCCAGGTGGTCTTCTGCATGCATCTAAAACATTGCTCGGTGGATGGATCAGAGAAACATTGAACTCTTCAGCAGAAACATGCAACGCTGTGGTTGCAGAAAACAAACAAAAAAAAAAAACACTGCAAATGAATATCAAAACTCATTTCATCTGGGAAGATTAATGGAGGGAGAATAATGGTTGGGTGCTGCTTTGGTGAATCACGGACAGTACAGTTTGCTTTCATAGAGGGAAATATTAATTCAAAAACCATATTACTAAATTTTACCAAAAAAAAAAAAACCAAGGTAGAGGTCCATAAGCTAAAGCTAAATAGAACTTGAATGGTGCAGCAACACAATAGACAGAAAGAGAGGATTTAATCAAGAACAGTCTGGCTTAAACAGAAGAACATTTGAGTTTTGGAATCAGAGTTAAGACCTCAGCATAACTAAGATACAGGGCACAACCTGACGAGAGCAAGGAATCCCAGAGATATTGATGGAAAGACAGTTTTCCAAGCAGAGAGAGAGAGATAGAGGTTGGGAGCATGTGCTGATTATAACACATTATCGCACTCACCACACGACGAACCACCAGCCGTACAACAGGTGACACCTCAGCACCTCACTGGGACAGTGTGAGGAATGATCTGAAATACCTCCTGTTTGTTGTTCAAGTCTGATCAGCAGCTACAGGAAATATTTGGTAGAGGTTAATGCTGCTAATGTATCTTCTACAAATTGTTAAATACAAAGGTTCACATATTTTTTCCAGCTTGGATCATGATAGTTTAAAGGAATACTCCACCCAAAAATTTTATTTTTTTATATGTTACCTACCCCATGTAGTTTGTAGTGATGGCTAAGAAAAAAGTGTAATCTCATGTTTCCATGCAGAACAGGGACAAAAAAGTTTCTGATGCAATAGTCATCTAGGGTGGCCAACTTTGAACAACAGCAAACAATATCAAATGCCTCCATGAAAACACCGCATACTACTCTTGTCACATAATCTACACGTCAAGTCATCCTGTCATATGCTCACAATGTCCCAAATGCATACATTTGAACCAAAAAAGGTAAATAAACCACTTCCAGAAAACTCTGTCATAAACAAAGACATGATACACTCAGACGTGAATGAGCATTTGAATTGTAGGCCTAACTCACATCTTTACATTTATATTCACTAGGGGCCTCTGCCCCCTGCTCGCTTCGTCCCGTCAACCTGTCAACACGCTAGCCACTCCGCAGCTCTGCCACTCGCTTATGGGGAAGCGGATGTACAATTTAAACAGATTGTTATTTCCATGGGAATTGTTACATATGCATAATAGATATAACTATTTTACATTACAGTGAGTAATTAACCATAGTAAAAAAATAGTAAAACGTAATAAATTGAAAGAAAATTATGTTTCATGTTGCGTTAGAGGTATTCGTTGCATTATACGTTTTCATTCTGTTTGGCTTTAAAATTAACACGCAAATACTTTTTAAACTTACACTTTTACTGTAAAATTTTCTAGCAGTTATAGCTCACCTAAAACATTAACTCAGTAGCAACTTCATCATAGCTTAGAGCCATCGATCAGGGATTCATTGAAAACACAAACATTGCTCTTGTGTCTTGCTTCTTGTAGCTATAATACAAGTATCTAAGTATGGTAATGTTAACTGAAATGTGGACAGGCAAACAGATAAACTTCTGTTAAGGAAACATTTTCAGTTATATTTGACAGCTTCAAACCCTGAACAACAGGAAATTAATTCTGAGACATGGTAGAGACAGGGTATATACAGTACTTTCAAGTAACACAGATCAACAGTAATATAATCTTTTTATTGCATATGCTGCCCTTCTTCGAGGATGTATTGCACCATAAAAAAACCACAAACCACAAAACTAACACACTAAATCATTGAAGCATAAAAAACAAACATAAATGCAACTTTACATGATAGTATACTTATAGTAGAGAAGAAACTAAGTAGCGCACATGTGAGTGGCACTCGCTCCTGAGGAATAATAATGTGGGATACCAATAGGCCACCTGGCATAAAATGAAGGACTGACAGACCTCACAACTCCTTCCTGAACATTCTAAGAGCATGCAGACCCAGTAGCTCACCCGATCAAAACCCAGCGGCCATCGTCCACAACCAATAGCTTGAATTTGCTTAGTTAAAGGCTGTAATTGTAACTAGAAAGTAAAGCAGTGGAATTAAGGAAACAACAATGACAAGTCACTACATTATGTGGCCACAATTTAGCATCATGGCCTGATCAATAGCTCTACAAACTCATTTCCCTCTGTACAATAAAAGATTTCCTAAAAGTTTTTAGCTGTAACTGTACAGAATATTTAAGAGGTTTTAAATAATGCCTTTGTTAATGAATTATTGAGTGACATGTAGCCCTTTCAGACGTGGACTTGGCTATTCTCAGTAGCGGCACCATAATGAGCTGAAGAGACAGCGAGGTCATAGAGACGTGTGTAACCAAGGAGCAAAGGAACAGAGCAGACAGGGGTTCACACCAAACACAGGAAGTGCATCATAAGTAAGCAAAAGGTCGTCTTAAACTGACAAACAAGGCTGATGTTTCCACTCTGATAATGACAAGAGAGAATTGGGAGAGCCAAGTGTGGTGGTGCTAAAGCAGTCAGCTAAATTCTTTCTCTCTTCTAAGAGTTCAAGAGGGTTCCAGAATTTTAACTGCAATTCATTTTAAGAAGTTTGCTTTATACCCATGCACGATCATTAAAGGATCTCAAGATATGCATTATTGAGCAAATAAAAAAGTTAATTTATAATTGGCAATGGAGCAGTGGGCTTTCAAGGAAACAGACGGCATGTTTCATTTCACGTTTCTTTTGATGCTTTCGGCCTAATCTGTTTCTTAAGCAATGGAGGCATCTGTTAACAGATCAGTGGCATCTTGTCCAGGGTTAAAGTTCTTATAAGGGCGACTCACTTCTTAAATGAAAAAATGT
Source organism: Erpetoichthys calabaricus (assembly GCF_900747795.2). Taxonomy (NCBI): domain Eukaryota; kingdom Metazoa; phylum Chordata; class Cladistia; order Polypteriformes; family Polypteridae; genus Erpetoichthys; species Erpetoichthys calabaricus. The sequence goes on along the minus strand of NC_041405.2, from coordinate 103,099,298 downwards.
CTTCAGAGTGGTCTTAAACCATTTTGTGTGCTGTGCAATATAACAAGATTATTTTCTTTTACGAAAAATGTACATATTTTGGCAGGTGTTAAGGTGTGATGCATTCATTTATCAATCTATTGGGGAAAGCGTTGTTATGGTGTGTGGAAGACAAAGAAATCAACCGAGATGTCCAAGAGTGTAGTGCAATCCACAACACAAGCTGCCAGGTGCATTATGTGCCATTCTATGAAGGACTCAACATGACAGATAACTGCAATTTATATACACAAATGGCTTATTCATGTCACTGTGACTGTCACTCGTTGGTCATTTCAGGAAAATCTATTTAACTTAGTGGTTTCCCGTGCATATATCATTGCATCACTGCTTCTTAAAGACAGTGGAATACCCCAGAATCTCTAATACATGCCATGGCTACCTATTTAACTTAGTGGTTTCCCGTGCATACATCATTGCATCATTACTTCTTAAAGACAGTGGGATATCCCAGAATTTCTAATACGTGCCATGGCTACCTATTTAACTTAGTGGTTTCCCGTGCATACATCATTGCATCATTACTTCTTAAAGACAGTGGGATATCCCAGAATCTCTAATATGTGCCATGTCTACCTATTTAACTTAGTGGTTTCCCGTGCATACATCATTGCATCATTACTTCTTAAATACAGTGGAATACCCCAGAATCTCTAATACGTGCCATGGCTACCTATTTATCTACCACTATAACTTAGTGGTTTTCCGTGTATACATCACTATATTATGTGTTCCAATGGGCCGTATGGTATGTTTCATAGATCCAGCATCCTAGATTAGAATCTTGGGTTTTGTTTGTGGGAAGTCTGCATGTCCTCCCTGTTGGCTGCTTGTGTCTTCTTCTCAGATGTGTTAACTAATGATTCCAAAATGGCCATTCTGTGAGTGGGGGTTTATATCTGAGTGGGCCTGGCATGGCCCTGAATTGGATCAACTTGGTTTGAAAATGTTATATAATGTTATGAAAACAGAGCATTGCTTAATGTACACAAATGGTGCCTCACAGAGCTCAATGGCAGAAGTTTTATTGTCTTTTTCCTATTGGAGTGGGTAGTTTACCTGCAAAACCCATCACGCTCTATCACACTTTCACAATTATAATTCTGAAAACTCCCCGGATTGAAAAACTGTGATCCATGAAATTCTGCCACCAATTTTTTTCCAAACGTTTTGTTAAACAGTTTTCATACTAAAATATTATGTGGAAGAACATGAAGGTAACTCTTCAATGTCTGAGGAATTAGGTGGAAATAGCCTAATTTTCACCCAAAACTGACAAGATTATTCACAAAAATAATCAAACATAATCCTCCTGTGTTGTCATCCTTGTCCTTTAGAAGGTAGGACCCCATTTGTCCTCTTTTGAGTTTAAAAAAGGAAGAATAGCAGGATCCCAGTGTACTTCTCTTTGCCTGTATACCACAGTTTTCCAATATTCGTCTATCAAGCCATTTCCTGAGACTGTATGTTCTAATTCTAATAAACACTCAACCCTCTGGTCCTCAGAGAAAGGTGGTGCATGTACCTCTCACGAAATGCAATACCCTAGGTCATTCTGCGGAGGTTGCCACAAAGTCCTGCACTGCCATCAGATGTCACCACGCCTTTTTTCCTGGCAGATGTGCTATGTGACAGACCTGAAGCCCAATAATGTGGCAGAGGAAGCCCCCCACCTCCAATTGTTTGTTTGTGTGTGCCTTTCTGCTGTGTTTGGAGTGTAGGACTGGTGCTTGTGATGGAAATGATCAATTAGCCTGTGTAATGTGCTTTCTTGTCATGAGAGCTCAACATGTTTCTTTTCCTTTCAGGCATATACCGTATATATCAAATTTGATTTGTCACATTCTAATTATACATACAGTACAATGTTTGTGATGAAATGCATACTTTATAGAATTTGTATAACACACAAACAACAACCCCTCAAACACACATAAGAGCTTCTGGCATGAATAAGATTACTGCTTGTAATCCCGGACTTGTAGGTGGCAGTCAGACGTGGTCAGATCTGCTCAGTTGTACTGCAGGTTTACAGTTGTAGGCATTGACATTCAAACAGAGCAAGTCCAGCTTGTTGTGTCTACAAATCCCACATGTTAATTGAAGTTTGTTCATTCCGATGTCCCCCGTGTTAAGTCAACAGTACTCTAGGGTCAGAATGATTCATTCATTAGAATATTAGTACAGAGTGAATCATTATTGTTTCTGAGTTTTAAAAAACATTATTTAGGGTGATGTAACTTATCTCCCTAAGCAGTGACATGGATTCATTAAGTCAGTATGTCAATGACTGGATAAGACATTTGAGTTTTAATTGGAATGTGCTCACTCTTTTACCATTCTCTCAGCTCCAGTCCCTCTCCTGTCTTTTTCACTCCATCCAGTTGTATCTAATGAAAGCAGCTCAAGATTGAAACAGTGTCTGAAATAAGAAGTTTAGGCTGAACAAATGCCACAGGACTCACCGTGACATGTATATACCAATACCACGGCGCCGCCGTGAGTGGCAGCCTTTTCAGCAGCTCTGTGTATGACTGTATATGTATGTGTACTTTTCTACTTTTATTTTTCTATGTTTATTTATTGATCACTCCTATTACTTTATTTTATGTGGATTCCTTCCCTGGACACACTTACTTTTACAATGTGGGCATGGATTTTAACACGCCGAGACTCGCCTATTCAAGTACTCAACTTCGGGCGCTGAGAACAAATGCCAGTGCCGGTGTGGTTCCATATTTACCCGACGAGGTAAGAAGGCGGTATCGTGGCAGCAGAGCCGGCACTAAGCTAAAAAAGAAGCGGCTTGCGAGAAAGTGGCGTTTCAAGCCTTCGGTGCCTTCTGTGATTCTGGGGAATGTAAACTCAATCTCAAATAAGATCGACGAACTGGCTGCGCTGGTGAAAAATGTAAGGACCTACAGAGAATGCAGTTTGTTGTGTTTTTGCGAAACCTGGCTAAATAACACCATCCCAGATGCCAACGTGGAGCTACCCGGGTTTAGCACAGTTAGAGCGGACAGAGATGCAAGTACCTGTGGTAAGCACAAAGGAGGAGGACTCGCTCTCTATGTTAATACACGGTGGTGTCACTCTGGACATGTTAACGTCAAAATCTCCACTTGCTGCAGGGATATCGAACTGTTGGCAGTAAGTTTACGTCCCTACTATTTGCCCAGAGAGTTTGGAAATGTCATTGTTGTTATTGTATACATTCCTCCTCGGGCAGACGAGGAGTCAGCGAGTGACATCATCCATTCCGCTGTTGCTGTTACAAACGCAGCACCCTGAGGCGCTTGTGCTAATCGCTGGAGACTTTAACCATGTGACGCTGGACAAAACATTACCTGCATTCTCCCAGTATGTGCACTGTAACACCCGGGGAAATAAGACTATTGATTTACTTTATGCAAACGTTAAAGATGCATACAGCGCCACCCCGCTGCCTGCGCTTGGGAAAGCAGATCATAACCTGGTTCTGCTTCAGCCTCACTATAAACCAAAAGTTAGAGTCCTACCTGTAACCACACGATCATTCAGGAAGTGGACTCCGGAGGCTGAGAATACTCTGAGAGAATGTTTTGGAACTACAGACTGGGATATCCTGCAGGGATCTCATAGTGAGAACATTCAGGAAGTTGTTGACTGCACTACTGACTACATCAACTTCTGTATGGACATTGTAGTTCCAGTAAGAACAGTACGCTGCTATGCTAACAACAAGCCATGGATTACAAGTGACATCAAGGGCCTTTTGAATCAGAAGAAAAGGGCTTTTAAAGACAGTGATCAGCATGAGCTCAAGCGCGTGCAGAAGGAACTCCGAGTCCAACTCAGGGCGGCGAAGGAGCAGTACAGGAGAAAGCTGGAGCAGAAGTTGCAGAATAACAGCATGAAGGAAGTGTGGGATGGGATGAAGATCATCACTGGCTGCAGCTCGAAGCAGGGTGCCACCATTGAGAGAGACGTGAAGAGAGCAAACCAAATGAACAACTTTTTTAACAGGTTTGACCACCCTAACCCACTCTCACTCTCACCTCGGAGTACTGCACCCTCCACACATCCTTCTGCTGATACCAGCATAGGAAAGACATCCCCACCCATAATTACAACAGCGCAAATGAGCAGAGAGCTGAGGAGACTTCGTGCCAGCAAAGCAGCGGGTCCAGATGGAGTATCGCCACGACTGCTGAAGGTCTGTGCATCGGAGCTGGGGGGTCCTCTACAGCGCATCTTCAACCTGAGCCTGGAACAGGGGAGAGTCCCGAGGCTTTGGAAAACATCTTGTATCACCCCAGTCCCAAAGGTATCACGTCCTAGTGAGCTGAATGACTTTCGGCCTGTTGCTCTGACATCACATGTGATGAAGACCATGGAGAGGCTGCTGCTTCACCACCTTAGGCCACAGGTTCAACACGCCCTTGACCCTCTGCAGTTTGCATATCAGGAGAAGGTGGGAGCGGAAGATGCCATCATCTATATGCTACATCGATCCCTCTCTCACTTGGACAGAGGCAGTGGTGCTGTAAGAATTATGTTTCTAGACTTCTCTAGCGCCTTCAACACAATCCAACCTCTGCTCCTTAGGGACAAGCTGACAGAGATGGGATTAGATTCATACCTAGTGGCATGGATCGTGGACTATCTTAAAGACAGACCTCAGTATGTGCGTCTTGGGAACTGCACGTCTGACATTGTGGTCAGCAACACAGGAGCGCCACAAGGGACTGTACTTTCTCCGGTCCTGTTCAGCCTATATACATCGGACTTCCAATACAACTCGGAGTCCTGCCATGTGCAAAAGTTCGCTGATGACACTGCTATCGTGGGCTGTATCAGGAATGGGCTGGAGGAGGAGTATAGGGACCTAATCAATGACTTTGTTAAATGGTCCGACTCAAACCACCTACACCTGAACACCAGCAAAACCAAGGAGCTGGTGGTGGATTTTAGGAGGCCCAGACCCCTCATAGACCCAGTGATCATCAAAGGTGACTGTGTGCAGATGGTGCAGACCTATAAATATCTGGGAATGCAGCTGGATGATAAATTAGACTGGACTGCCAATACTGATGTGCTGTGCAAGAAAGGACAAAGCCGGTTATACTTCCTTAGAAGGCTGGCTTCCTTCAACATCTGCAATAAGATGCTGCAGATGTTCTATCAAACAGTTGTGGCAAGCGCCCTCTTCTACGCAGTGGTGTGCTGGGGAGGCAGCATTAAGAGGAAAGACGCCTCACGCCTGGACAAACTGGTGAGGAAGGCAGGCTCTATTGTTGGCATGGAGCTGGACATTTTAACATCTGTGGCAGAGCGAAGGGTGCTCAGCAGGCTCCTATCAATTATGGAGAATCCACTGCATCCACTAAATAATGTCATCTCCAGACAGAAGAGCAGCTTCAGTGACAGACTGCTGTCACTGTCCTGCTCCACAGACAGATTGAGGAGATCGTTCCTCCCCCAAACTATGCGACTCTTTAATTCCACCAGGGGGGGTAAACGTTAATATTTAACATTATACATAGTTATTGTCTGTTTTTTCACCTGTATTATTATCATTCTTTAATTTAATATTATTTATTGTATCAGTATGCTGCTGCTGAAGAATGTGAATTTCCCATTGGGATTAATAAAGTATCTATCTATCTATCTATCTATCTATCTATCTATCTATCTATCTATCTATCTATCTATCTATCTATGTAAAAGTTTACCCAACCAATTTAAAAGTGGTCAGATATTCCAAATTTATGGACACAGGGCAGATCTGAATAATTTCCACTTTACTGTTGTCTTTGCTTCATATTCTTTCCATCATTGATCATGCAGCCGCATCGTTGCTTGCTGTGAAAAGGACCCTATGTTCGTGGCTGAGCTAGCCCGTACATCCATTTCATGGGTCATGTTATGTGTGGCATGGCATGAGTTGTCAATTGAGACCTAAGGCCTAGGAGTTTGTGAGTTTTTGCATGACAGACAGACACCCCTTTGCATGATCGATAGATAGATAGATAGATAGATAGATAGATAGATAGATAGATAGATAGATAGATAGATAGATAGATAGATAGATAGCCTGGACACAGACAGACGGACATCATTTTAAATCCAACACACATTTATTTACAAAATATGAAAGTGCACAAACCCAGTGCCGCAGCACCAATTACCCCACAAGTCCAGGCCAAACCCACACTCTGCCTTTCCTCTCCCAGACCTCGTCCAGTTCCACCCGACTCCAGCCCCAAATGAAGGGAGGCGGCCCCTTTTATGTTTCCCCGGATGTGCTCCAGGTGTGCTCCAGCAATCTTCCACCGATACGCCCCATTGTGGCGGAAGTGCCGGCTGTATCCCCGGAAGCACTCCGGGTGTCCCTGCTCCTCTTCCCCCCAGCACTTCCTGGTGTGGCGGAAGTGCTGAGGTCCAGGGCTCTCTAGGCATTGGGGCGCCCCCTGGCGGTGACCACGGGCCCCTACAGGGTTGAGCTTCAAAACTCTGTACCCGTGGCCCCCACAGCAACCAGGGCGGTCACCCCCTTGTGGTCTGGAGGAGATGTGAGGTGTGTGTCCTTCTGGGTGTCCCGGCTGGGTACTACCCCCAGCTGCATGCCACGATAGATAGATAGATAGATAGATAGATAGATAGATAGATAGATAGATAGATAGATAGATAGATAGATAGATAGATAGATAGATAGATAGATAGATAGAGCCCCTGCAACTTTGAATGCCTGTCAGTTGCAGTGCATGCTCACACCTACTATCATTCACAGTGGGCTAATTTAACAGGGAGAATCTACAGAGGGACTGGCTTTTCTGGAGTTAGCATTGTTAGTGCCTGCTTATTAGCCTTTTGAAACATCAAACTGCCTTCTGTTTTTTTACCCCCTGAAGAACTGATGGCTGCATGAGTTTATGGAGAGGTTGATAGTTGCCTCCTCTCATGGGAGGAGAACATGGCTGGGTCAGTGTGTCACAGGCCTTGTACTGCATAGCAGTAGTTATAATTCAAGGTACCTTATCTTAACTGTTGTGTAAAGAGTACATTTTTTGATCAGTATACAGGAAGTTCAAAATCATTAGAAGCACAACATTTTGTAACCAGTTGACCGCTTTTTTCAGTTGGTTTTAAAGCAAGAATTTAAAAAACAAAAAAAACCAAGAAGAATTTGTAAGTACCTCCAAACTACTATCTCAACACAGCCTTCTTTTGCAAAGTGAAACCTGCTGGCTAATGTAATTTGTCTGCCAAGGTCACATTTCAGCCTGTCAGTGTGAAGAAGACCAGCATTTCATTTACAGACCTCTTGCACTGTGAATTGTACATGTCATGGGCATTAAGCAAGATGAAAACATCAAGCAGCCTTTGAACAGTTACTAGAAAATGTATTCTGCACATCTTCAGGAAACCATTCAAAGCCTGACTAATTTGTTAAAATTAAGAGACATTTTTTTCCGGGCCATTAACTTCACTATTTATACAACACATTCGTGTCTAAATAACATTTCATCAGTTTGTGATGAAAGAAGGATTCGTACATATTTCACATAAAGATGCACTGCCAAAGAGTCCATTTCCTGTTCCACCATCCTCACATATCCACAGGTTGGTGTACGTTGCTTCATATTTGCTTATAAATTTTGTTCCACTGTATTAACTTAGTTCACCCACAGTCCTCATATCTTTGTACACATGTATAGAGGCATTTGCCCCGTTATTTCGTTCAGATGGCTGTAACATATGGTTGCACTGTGGTGCAGTATTTAGCAGTGCTGCCTCACCGCTTTGGCTCAGTCACTAATTTTAAACTCCTTGTGTGTTTATTCCAGGAACTCTGGCTTCCTCAGGCTCCCCAAAGGTTTGCAATCAGGTAAACACGTGTTGACAAGCAATGGCCTGTTCTTGTGAAAACAAGTCTGGTGTTCTTAATGGGCAGTTGCCAATCAGTCCAGAATAAAGGAGCATGGATAAGAGTTTGTGGATGTGTGCAGTCTGACGTCCTGTTTGGAATTTGTTCTTCATGTATGCTGTGTGCAGCTATATCATAGACCCTAGTTTCCTGTGACCCCGAGATAAAAATAAAAAAGTAACAGATTTACAAAATGGGTGGCACGGTGGCACAGTGGGTAGCGCTGCTGCCTCGCAGTTGGGAGACCTGGGGACCTGGGTTCGCTTCCCGGGTCCTCCCTGCGTGGAGTTTGCATGTTCTCCCCGTGTCTGCATGAGTTTCCTCCGGGCGCTCCGGTTTCCTCCCATAGTCCAAAGACAAGCAGGTTAGGTGGATTGGTGTGTGGGTGTGTTTGTGTGTGTCCTGTGGTGGGTTGGCACCCTGCCCGGGATTGGTTCCTGCCTTGTGCCCTGTGTTGGCTGGGATTGGCTCCAGCAGACCCCCGTGACCCTGTTTTCGGATTCAGCGGGTTGGAAAATGGATGGATGGATGGATTTACAAAATCGATAGACAAATTGGTAAATTTATCTGAATTTTAAAGGGGATGTTCACTCATATGACATATAAGCTCAAAATAACTCCAGGCCCAGTTCAGCTTAGTTAACTCATATGAAGGCATAGATAATTCCAGTAGAGTCTAGCTGTAGACCTCCAGAGCTCCACCATTGCGGAGTGATGATGTTTACTGTCTTTGACACTGTATGTATGTTTGGCACTGATGTGACACAATACAACCAGTCACTTGCATCTTTCTCAACACATATATTTTAATGGCATGTCTCGAACTTCATTCTCCTAAAACATCCTTAAGATTAGGATTGTGGGAGGGTTATCTGAATCATGAATGACTATCAAGTTGATGTGTCTTATAGTACAAACTGATTTGTGTAAAGCATGTGACATAAATCCAATAGGTTGTTCAGCAGAGCTCTCGAATCGCAGTATTTACCAGTGCTGTCTCACCGCTTTGGGATCATTGGTTAACTTCTGGCTCAGTTGCTAGTTTTGAAATCCTTGCAGAGCTGTGGGGAGTCTGCAGCTAGACCTTTCTTGATAATACACTAGATACACCCATTGCATGCTGATCAGTCCCCCAGTGCTACCTACTTGGTTGTCCCAGCAGAATCCTCATGAAAGTAGAAGAGAGGCCTACTCCATGCATAGTGGGGGGCTCCTTTCAACTCACAGCAGCCCTGTATGCAGAACCTACAAATTTAATGTCTCTCAAAAGCATAGATTCAAGGCTAGACCTCCATCAAAGGACTCTGACATTTTGTAAATCTCTGATGCTTAGCAGTGTCCTTTCATGTGACTTTTGGTCACTTAACGGAGTTTCCTAATTATAACATTGCAGGAGAGCACTTACCTAGAGGTGATGAAAAGCAAGTTTATTTATGACTGTATACATGCTTATCTAAATTGAGGACCTCCTGTCAGCCTCTTTTGGGTCTCTACAATGACATAATGAGACTACTTTTTATTAGAAGTTCTCTCATCATCATGAGAGGGTTCTCCTTTCATTTTAAAATACCTTACAGATTGGCACCCAAACAAGCCCCTTGACCCTTCAAATATCCTAAAGGGATTTTTGTCAATTAATTCACCCTGTAATAGAAAGAATGGAAATGTACAGCATACTATATATCCATCAATCCCGCTACAGGGTCACGGGAGCCAATCCCAGCCAACACAGCACGTAAGGCTGGAAACAAACCCCAGGCAGGGCACCAGCCCACCGCAGGTCACACACACTAGGGACAATTTTGGATTGCCAATGCACCTAACCTGCATGTCTTTGGATTGTGTGAGGAAACCCACACAGACACGGGAAGAACATGCAAACTCCATGCAGGGAGGACCCGGGAAGTGAACCCAGGTCTCCTAACTGCGAGGCAGCAGCACTACCACTGTACCACCATGCCGCCCGCATACTATATATGCAACATTAAATATATTTTAAATCAAAATTATATATAGAGAGAATATTAATCTAGAATAAAGTAAAATATACTTGAAACAACACATTGGCACAATGGTTCATGCCACTGCCTCATTTGTATGCATTTCTTAGGGTGTTCAGGTTTAACTCCAGTTTCCAAAAGACCCTCAGGTTAGGTAAATTGGTGATTCTTAATTTCTAAATAAGTTTGCATACCAATATACCCTGAGATGGACTGGCAATCCAAAAAAGGTCAGTTCTGACCATGAGCCAACTGCTGCTTGGGTAAACATCGGAGTGTTACAACCATGATCTTCATCAGTGGGTTAAAAAATGGATGGACATATTTATTAAGTGAAATAAACTGGCTCTTATGTAAATAGAGTTTCAAGTACACTGGTTTAGATATATGAATTGCATTACATACTGTATGTACAGTATGTCCAAATAGTGTATGTTGGTTTCTACATGGATCTCCATTTTGTGAGATACACAGAATGGTTTCAATGAGTTGGTTTATATATCTATACTACTATAGCAGGGGTGCTATAAAGTGCAGGTGCAGTCATTAAATAAATTGAATTTTGGACCCAATCCAAACTTTCACTGACTAAATCCATCATGGGAAGCACCTTCATATATCTGTGCCAAGTTCTAAAAATTCTTCCTAGAGGTAGTTGTATGTTGCTCAAGGGGGGAAAAATAGAATAAAACACAGTCTATGGTCCTCCACTCTACAAATGAAGGGATCAATGTGGACCTGTACATCAGACGAACACAGATTTGGTTATATATATTACACTGGTTTGTTCAGAAATTTTGTCTATAGTGTTTCATATCCCAAGGTTTAGATATGCCACATATTCTGTGTACCCTTCATAATATTTGGGACAAAGACACGTGTTTCCGTCATTTAGCTCTCTGCTCCCAAGTTTAAAATTACAAATCAAACAATTCAAACTTTGTTAAAGTGTACAATGCACACTTTCATTTAAGTGTATTTGCATACATTTCAGTCACACAACACTTTATCTACATGGTCCTCCCATTTCAGGGCACCATAATGTTTGGGACAGCAATGGCAAGTCTATTAAAGCCATCATATGTAGGACCCTGTCACATATCCCTTGCTTGCAATGACTTCTTGAAAGCAGTGATTGAAAGATATCAACAGATGCAGTGTATTTTCTCAGCTGATGCTCTACCAAGCTTCTAATGCATCCATCTTCAGCGCCTGCTTGTTTTTGGGGCTCATCCTCTTAAATTTTCTCTTTAGCATATGGTAGGCTTGCTCAATTGGATTTAAAATTGGGTGACTGACTTGCCCATTCAAGAATTTTCCATTTTTTAGCTTTGAGAAACTGCTGTGTTGCCTTAGTAATATATTAGGATGATTTTCTTATTATAGAATGAAGTGCCATCCAATGGGTTTGGAGGCATTTACTGAACTTGAGCAGATATCTCCATACAGCTCAGAATTCATTCTGCCACTGCGGTCAGCAGTTCCATCATCAAGGAAGATAAGTGTGCCATTACCTGTAGCAGCCATGCAAGCCGAAGACGTAATACCCACACAACCATGTTTAACAAATGAAGTGTTATGCTTTGGATCTTGGGCAGTTCTTTTTGGTCTCCACACATTACATGATGGAATGTTCCTTACGGATGACTGCAGTTGTGACCTGCTTGGCTGGCTACTTTGAGCAGCTGTTTAAAGCTGATTTTCCGGCTAGGACGTTGGATATCTCTGGGTTCACAGTTCTTGAGGCTGATCCTCCAGTTAGCTATGAACTACCCAGCCTCACTGAGATTGCACAGGTGGTAAACCAGCTGAGGGTAAGGAAGGCTGCAGGGATCTGTGGTATCCAGGGTGAACTTCTCCAGGCTGGTGGTAAGGCTGTCCTCCTGGCATTGCAAGCAATCTTTGCTTCCATTTGGAAGATGGGCATCATCCCAACTTATTGTCCCTATCTGGAAAGGAAAGGGTGATCACCTGGACTGCGGCAACTACAGGGGGATAATAACACTGCTCTCAGTGCCTGGTAAGATCCTTGCTGGGGTCATCCTCAATAGGATCATTGATCACTTGTTCACCTACCAGTGACCGGAGCAGTCTGGTTTTATGCCTAAGAAGTCTACTATCAACCGTATCCTGGCATGGAGGGTTCTCATCAAGCAGAAATGCAAATATCGGCAGAGTTCCATTGCAGCCTTTGTCAATTTTCGAAAATCATTCAACCCAGTTGATTGAGCTGCTCCGTGGGACATCCTGAGACTTTGCTGGATGTCATGGCTGGCCTGTACCACTGGTACTGTGAGTGCTGTGCCGAGTGGAAGCAAAACCTCCACTCCTACTCTGTTCACTTCTTGTATGGACTTGGAGTTGGGCAGGGTCGTGGGCTCCAACAGCTGTGGGGCATCTTTTGGTGAAGTAAGATTCACTGATCTTGACTTGGCCGCCGATGCTGTGATCTTCATGGAGTCACGATGCTGTGATCTTCACGGAGTCAAATGAGGCTCTGATCAGGGCTCTCGAGAGACTGATCGAGGAGTCAGAGTGTCTGGGCTTGAGACTATCTTGGATAAAAACCAAGATCCAGGCCTTTAACAACCTCTTGGGCACAGCAGTCAGGGGTGTGTCAACCTCATCAAGTGGTTTACTTACCTCTGCATGAACATTCATGGTGACTCTTCCTATGAAGTCAGTACACGGATTGGGAGAGCATGGGGTCCTAGTCTTTAGAGTCCTGGTGCTTCCTGTCTTCCTATATGGTTTTGAGACATGGATGCTATCCAGTGACCTGAGATGAAGACTGGACTCCTTTGGTACTGTGTCTCTGTGGAGAACCCTTGGGTACCGCTGGTTTGACTTTGTTTCGAATGAGTGGTTGCTCAAGAAGTCCCAAATGAGGCACATTACCTGCATTGTGAGGGAGTATCATTTATGGCACTATAGCCATGTGGCACGATTCTCCAAGGTTGATCTGGCTCGCAGGATCTTCATTTTTGAGGACCCAAGGGGCTGGACCAGGCCAAGGGGATGCCCACATAACAACTAGCTGCAGCAGATAGAGGGTCATTTCTGGAGGGTGGGACTGGACAGCGTGTCTACCTGGGGGAGTTGCCAGATTGGATCCTGAACTGTTTTGTCATGTGGTGGGTGCGGCAATGTGCTTTATCAGTGCATGCTCCCCAACCTGACCTGACACTTTGCTCTTGCTATCACTCTCATACGGGTTCTTCTTTGTCTCATCTGTCCACAAGACCATTTCCAGAATTCTTCAGGCTCTTTTAAGTACTTTTTCACAAACTGTAATGTGGTTATCCTGATTTTGTGGCTGACTACTGGTTTGCATCTTGCATTGTGGTTGCCGTATTTCTGTTCATGAAGTCTTCTGCAGATAGTAGTCTCTGACACATCCACATCTACCTCCTGAAGACTGCTTCTGACCTGTTGAACAGGCACATTTGGGTCTTTTTCTTAATCATAGTGAGGATTGTACTGTCATCAGAAGTGGAGGTCTTCCTAAGACTAACAGTTCCTTTGCAATTACTAAGCTCACCAGTGCATTGTTTCTTCTTAATGATATTCTAGACAGTTGATTTAGATAATCCTAGGATTTTAGTGATATGTCTAATGGTTTTATTCTTGTTTTTCACCCTCATTGTGGTTTCTTTGGCTTTCATTGATATAGCTCCTATCCTCATGAACAATGGTAACTACAGTCTACAAAGGGTAAATGCAAGCCTGGGTATCTTCTGAAGCCATGAAACACACCTGTGACACCAACTGACATAAACATTATGGTGCCTTGAAATGGGGGGACCATATAGAAAAAGTGCTGTCATTTCTACATGCTGTGACTGAAATATATGCAAATCCCCTTAAAGGAAAGTCTGAAATGTGCACTTTAATCATGTCTGAATTGTTTGATTTATAACTTAAAACTGTGGAGCAGAGGGGTAAATCAAGGAAAAATGTGTCTGTGTCCCAAACATTATGGAGGGCACTGCATACCTGTTTAGATATAAACACTGATACAGTATAAAGGCCCAGAAAGTGGAACTGCATGTTACATTATATGCTTGTCACCTGTAGTGTGTGCTTTGATTTTACTTTTTGAATGACTGGCTGCAGACAGCCCTCAGTAATGAAGGACAGTTTCTTTGTCAGCAGATTAGCACAGAGGAAAAAAGATCTATTATAAAGAAAGGGGTGTGCATGACCTAGATCCTGGAGTTTTAGCCAATTTTCGCCCTATTTCCCAATTGCCATTTCTGGCTAAAATATTAGAAAGAATTATTTATAATCAATTGGTTGATCACCTTAACTCCAATAATTTATTTGAGATCTACCAATCTGGCTTTAGGCATTATCATGGTGTTGAGATGGCCCTCCTTAACGTATTCAATGACATCTCTATTATTACTGACTCGGGTGGAGCTGCAGTCCTAGTCCTCCTTGACCTGTCCGCTGCCTTTGACACTATTGACCATGAGACATTGTTGTTGCGGCTTGAACATCTTGTTGGGCTTAAAGGGGCCGCTGTTAACTGGTTCAGGTCATATCTAATTGGTAGACACTTTTCAGTGACTTTAAATTCCTCTTTTTCGTCTACTGCTCCTTTTAAATGTGGTGTTCCTCGGGGATCCATTTTGGGTTCTATTTTATTCTCTATATACCTTCACCCTATTGGAGCTATTTTTAGGAAATTTAACATTTCTTTTCACTACTATGCTGATGATACACAGGTTTATATTCCTGTCTGCAACTCTGCAATGAATCACCTGCACAACTGTCTTTTTCAACTAAGATCCAGGATTGCTAATAATTTGCTTGATCTGAATCAGAATAAAATGGAGGTGCTTATAGTCGGTCCATCAGCTAAAGCCCAAATTGGTCTTGGACTTCTCGGCTCTTTCTCTGTCTTTTGTAAACCTCAAGTCCGCAATCTTGGTGTTATCTTTGACAGTAACCTCTCTTTTGAGAAACAGATTAATTCTGTAGTCAAGAGTTGCTTTTTCCAGCTTCACCTATTAGGTAAGATCAAGCCTTTTATATCTTCTAGGGATCTTGAGAAAGCTACTCATGCTTTTATCTTTTCTCGCCTTGATTACTGCAGCTCACTGTATTCTGGGATTAGCAAATCCCTGATACGCAAGTTACAGTTGGTCCAGAATGCTGCCGCTCACTTTCTGGTTTGGGCAAGAAAATCTGATTCAGTTTCTCCAGTATTAGCTTCTTTACACTGGCTGCCTGTCAGTTTTCAAATTGATTTTAAAATCTTGTTCTAGTTTTTAAATCTTTACATGGGCTTGCTCCTGCCTATTTGTCTGAACTGTGTGTTTTACATCAGTCATCTAGAGTGCTGCTTAGATCTTCTGGTCAGCTGTCTCTGGTTGTCCCTCGTACCAAGTGTAAAACCAAGGGGGACAGGGCTTTTGCAGCTGCTGCTCCTCGCCTGTGGAACTCTTTACCTCATCATATAAAGGAGTCATCTACAATTGAACTGTTTAAAACAAGATTAAAGACTCATTTCTATTCACTTGCATTCCATGACCTTCTGTAATACTGATGGTTTCCTCATTGTGATTATGTAACATTACTTCTATTTATTATTTATTTCATTTATGTTCATTTATTTTATTTCTATTTATGTTATTTATGTTAATTGTATGTTTTTTTTTTCTTCTATTATTGTAAAGCACTTTGGCCATAGCATACCTATGTTGTTTTAAATGTGCTATATAAATAAATTGACATTGACCATTTCTCAAAATGACTTAAATGCAAAGCAGAAAAATGAATTTCCTCTAATGTTAGGTAAGATACTCTGTTGCTGCACTTCATAATAGATTAGTGTGTTTGGTCCTAACTATTCTTCTTAAAGTAGGATACTGATTTGTAACTTATTTGTGTGATTTTGATGACTTTCACAGACTCCTATTGCACAAGCAACAAATTCCTTGTTAAATGTCATTTAAGCCGCTGTAAGGAAAGGACTTGGATGAGGGGAACAGTTTGTTGCTGATGTAGCTCCGAAAGAAAACTACAATTTAAATAATTAAATTATAGCCCGTAAATGTTTTGTTTGGTTTTTTTTTACAATGAGGATCTTATTCTTCCATAGCTCCTCCCATTTTTACATGGGGTCCCTATTTTTTTTTGACTAGACTTCTCATGTCGAGGTTTCAGTATGATTCTTATCACCAAATGCTTTTCCTGGCTTGGGACTGGCTCAGCATTGTAAATTCTCTGCTACTGTTATTCCATTTCTCAAGAAAAATGTTCTGTGTACCTGGCTTAGCTCAATGGTTCCAAGAAATCACCCGAAGGTCAGATCTGTTTTTGCTGTTGTGGAGGAGCTTGTACAATGAATCATCCTGACCTTACTCCACACCCATTAGCAAAGGTCACTTCCTTGCTTAAGCGAGGGGACAGTAGCTGCATGACAAGAACTGACAGAGACATCCTGTTGAGATTTTCATTTTTTTTGGTTTAAAATGTAAAGTTGTAAGTTGATATTATGTTGTCTTTGACTAGTACAAAGAAAAACTGATAGATAGATAGATAGATAGATAGATAGATAGATAGATAGATAGATAGATAGATAGATAGATAGATAGATAGATAGATAGATAGATAGATAGATAGATAGATACTAATTACAAATTGTCAGAAGTGGATTTTGAGTTATTGTTAAAATAGTTAAAGTTCTGATTTTTAAAACTAAAATATAGCGTTGCTAGATAAACTCTGGTAATACTTCTGCACATACAAGGACTTCATTTCTGTGAAATCTACATTGGTAGGATCTGTTTTATACTTTCTCCAGAATTTTATCTTAATTAAAAATTGAGGATATTCTGGCATCACAAAAATCCAAACTGCCAGGTTTCCACACAGTGTGTGCAGTGCCATCCTTGCCCAAATCTTTCATTAAATGCAGATGCACACATCTGAGGTGTGTTTTAATAATGCTCTACAGGAAACGCTATTTGCTATTTTTGCCATGGTGCAGTTTTGAAGCTTCATTTTAATGGCATGGCAAATTTCCGATTTCCTCTGAACCAACTTCTGGGTGAATTAAGAAAGTATAAACTCAAAAAAATTTGTCATGCTTATCTATTTTCAAATTGTGCTTTTTTATACAAGCAATCACCTCTGAATATGTGTGTATTTTACAGAATTTGAAATAAGACAGGCTGCTTTGATAAAAGAATGGACACAAGTATTCCAGGTTGCTGCTCTTCTTTTTGCCTGTTAATTTATTGTATTTGTTTATTTATTGTTATGTACAGGCAGAGACCATCAATTGTCTTGAATGCAGAGATCACTGCCAGCTGCATTTCAGTGATTTCCTAGTGTCAAAAGTACAAGTGAATGAGGTAAGGATACTTGAGCTTTTTAAGACCCTGAAGCCCACAAGGCCTTAAGTTTAACCGTCCATGTGTAGAACTCATTATATGATTGATAGATTACAACACGTCAAGACAGCGTGTAGATGTAAAACTCTGGTAGGAATTAATAAAGACATATACACAAATATAATCATCCAAATATGAAAAAAGAATACATTGATACATTTTTAAATAGTAAATAAAAGTGACCAAAATATAAAACATTAAATGAAATCGTTTGGAAATGTTGAACACAATCGGATAAAATATTCTTAATATGGTGGACCGTTCTGTCTGTGACTCAGTTGCTCCCATTTAGTTTTATTTCGTTTATGCAGTTCCAAACTTTTAGGTGGACTTTATGAATGGAGGGCTTTAGGTGTTTTAGTGCTTGTGATTGCTATTTCAGTGGACGGCCCACTGAGTGAGAGAAGGAGATAGTCCACCCAGGTTTCATTTTTGTAGTGCCATCAGAGCTCACTGAAATGGGCCCTCTGTGTCTACATGGACAACTTTCTAAATGCCTGCTGTGATATCATCAGAAGAAGCTACCTCCCAAACAGAAAGGTGGCCACCCCTTAGAGTTCTCTTCTTTCCTGGCTGGTAATCAACAAGGTGCTTGCAAGTGCACACATTAACCTGACCATGTAATCAGAGAGACAATAATTTGTAAATTGAGTGAGTACTGTGTTAATACATTAGAAATTACACTTGTTTTCTAGAATGATCAACATGTGCCATTTAAGCTCACTTGTGCCCTCTGGTGGCGACCAATGTGTCTGCTGTATTACCGACAAACAGAGCTGTGCATTTGTATTAAACTCAATACCATAACCTACAATAAGGGAGTGCAGAAATATTACCCTGTGAGAATGAAGGCATACCGTATGTCGACAGTCTTGTGATTCAGAGAATGTGCAGTCAGAAAAGTAACCTATAAGAGCCGTTGGGGCCACTGGAAACCAGGTCTGGCATGGAAACTCACATAATAATGTACAAAGTTCATTAAGGTTGAGAAGTCTGTACTTTTTGGTAACAGATAAGATCACACAAAGTTATAAAGAGAGCACTGGTATGGATTATCGCGTCTAAAGAATCTGGGCTCTTTTCATCTCTATGATGGCAGACAGAAACTAAATATTTGCAGCAGAAGGTATTCCAAAACCATGTTTGAAAGGAACAAAGGGTGTGTTATTCAATATCACATGATATGGACCGCCATTCAAATATGATTCATGGCACAGCAGTCAAAGATCTGGCTTTAAAGTACACACTACATGTGGTTTTTCTTTGGCCAAGGATTTGCGTCAAGTAGTTTTGACAAGCAGGCAGATACCCTATGGACAGACAAAGATTGGTTGATGGGGAAGACTAGTGAAAGAGAAACGTGTGGAGTGTAAAAGAAACAGAGGCACTCATTGGCTAGAAATTGGTGGATTGGCACATGAGAGGTTCAACCTGTTCAAGATCTACTGCCAAAACACCCATACCAGTCAGATGCCAATACATGGGGAACCAAGGATCTACATCTTGAGACATTTGTTCCATATTACTTCACAATTCAACTTTTTATTTAGTTTGCTCTATACTTTATTACATTTTGGGTAAACAACACAAATTAAAAGTTCTGTGGCTTATAGCTCTGGCATTACATGACCAGGTTGGGGTTGTACATTGATGGCATTTGAACCAGCAAACTTAAGGCCTACAGCTGAAAAGTAGCACAGCAAGTAGAGACTCAGGGATAAGGGTATAGAGGAAAGTGGGACATGTACACCTACTAGAACTGGAGGCAAACTGGACTGGCTGTCCTTCTGAAAAGAATCAAGAGCATCCTTAAGTGTACTGTAAGAAACAATTTGGAATTGAACAGCAAAACTAAACAGTCTGTTCTGTTTTTAACAATGAAGAATACAGCTCTGTCAAGCGTTCTGATGATTATCCAGCTACCAGTGATTGAATGCCATGTAGACACCACACTCTATTGTGGGATCAGCTTATGGCATTCACAATACATTAGGATGTTACTCTTGGCAGGTGGCACACAGATGTATTTCAATAGCTAAACATTTCCACTCCATCCCTATAAGATGCAGTGTTGATTCATTTAATTTCACCAAATCATTCTATCCCCTGGTGCAGACCTTATAAATTACAATCAAGAAGTGATTTATAAGAAGGCTCAGCTAAGAAGACAGCTTGAATGCCGTTGGCCATATTTTGAGGCAATTTTGCTGGTGTAACAGACTGACTTGCGTCTCAGCCAGGATGGACTCACTTCCATCGCCTGAGCCTGGAGACCAACATAATGAATTGTACAGAAAGGAAGTGCAATAGCACTGCAGGCATCCCAGTAACAAAATGGATGAGCATCCTGGATTCTTTCCCGGCCAGGAGATCACATTTATGGCACAATGGGAGACTGCCACTTACAGTACATATAGGTTGTTCCCCCATACACTGGGTGGCAGCATCCCTTATGCTGAACCCTGATATGGACACCAGCAGGGCAGCATGGGAGCTGTGGTTCCAAAAGACTGCCCTGTTGGGAAGTGAAGGCTCAGGTTCCACATGACATGGAAAGTACTTTTGGGTTGGGGCTTAAGAGGAAGCCCTCCACTTCACCTGGAGAGTCGGAATCAGAAGAGCAGATGGACAACATTCACCTGGAAGGATAGGAAGAGAAAAAGAGAACAAAGGATTGTGCTCTATGAAAAGAAGACCATTAAAGGTACACTGTTCACTAAACACTTGTTTTGAACCTGGGGGCTTGTGTCTGTCAAGCTGTGTCTGGGATTTGGGCACCTCCTAGTGTTCACACTGGGTAAGGTGTCACTACTCGGGGTGACACTGACCTCTCTGCTGCTTCCCTACTTGTTTTCACCAAACAGGATTTGAAAATAGGGCCTTGGAATTATACAACAAGTACCTTAGCCAGGGGAGCAAGGAGAGTTTACCTTTATCTTTAGTTAGCATATTCAACACTAAAATCACATACGTAGTAAAAAAAAAACTATCTAAAACCAAAAAGTTGACTTTTGAGAACTTTTCTAGTTCTTAAGAGTGGCATGTTCATCTGGTAATTTTTTAGAAAGTATGCTTCTATGTTGGGAGAAAGGGCACAGATATGGAATGCTGTGGCAGCCATTCTGCATGTCCCAGGGGAGCTCCTTGTAACTCTTGTCAGTTTTAATGTTATTTATAACCTAAATGAGGATAATGACAGAATACACATAAGGATCGACTGCTGTTTAAGAGATCAGCGGAGCAAGCAAGGTATAATATTTCTCTCCACCTTCTTTAAAGGGTTGTGTTGTGTTTAGAAGAGGTATTTCACTTTCATTTCTTCCAGTAACACAATACTGTGAGTATAACTAAATTGATTGTATCTATTAAACTACTGTAATATCACCAATGAGGTTTTCAAGAAGCTTTGGAAGATCTACATTGTTATTCATCTTTTCTGACCTTGCTTCTTACATTTCATTGTCAAGGGGATTCAAAGCCCATATTAACACCATTGTGTGCTTGACAGGAGCCCCACCATGCATGGCACTCTCATGTGAAGTCTGGGATTCCCTTTTGAGATATTGGGGAAACTTGAACACTCAGAGAAAACTCTTGAGGGTGTTGAAATAATGTACAAATTCTGCCCAGTGAGTGAACAGGTGTAAGTCTTACTAGACTACCTAGAGCTGAGAAGCTGCAGTAATAACCATCATGTCACTGTACTACCTTTCAGTTAACCATCCAGCAAAGCTGTGTTACAACTCACTTTTTCAGAACAAACACACAGAAAGATGTGTTGAAGGGCTTGGGAACTTAATGGGAGATATTCTAAAGATGAGTTCTTTGTAGTGCTCTTTATCCAGCCATCCATCCTTTTTTAACATGACAAGGTTTTAGGGAGACAAGGCCATTTCAGAAGACACACTCATATTCATGGTCACACTCAATACTAGTAAGCCTTTTTTATTAGCTAAGCCATTGTGCCCTGTGTTGGCTGGGATTGGCTCCAGCAGACCCCCGTGACCCTGTGTTCGGATTCAGCAGGTTGGAAAATGGATGGATGGATGGATATAAATATGGGTAAAATATGTAAACTCCACAGTTTTGAAGTACATGAGACAGAAGCACAACAACCAGGGTCATCATTTTCTCAACCAATACCCACTTCATGTTATATTTAAAAAAAAATGCCATTCTGATGTCTTTCCTTGCATAGAATAATGTCAGAGAAATCCAATACACATTATATATTTTAATATGGGATGTTTAAGCTATCTGCGGTGGGTTGGCACCCTGCCCGGGGATTGGTTCCTGCCTTGTGCCCTGTGTTGGCTGGGATTGGCTCCAGCAGACCCCGTGACCCTGTGTTCGGATTCAGCGGGTTGGAAAATGGATGGATGGATGTTTAAGCTATTGAAGGACACAGGAAGCAGAGGGTTATGGTGTGTGGAGTCCTATCAGAACTGGCTGTTGTTAAGAGTGGTGTTCCACAGGGGTCAGAGCAAGGGGTGCTGCTATTTTTAATATATATAAATGATTTGGATAGGAATATAACTAACAAGCTGGTTACGTTTGCAGATGATACCAGCTGGGTAGATTGGCAAATATTCTAGAATCATTATTCTAGAATCATTACAGAGAGACTTGGACAGCATACAGGCTTGGGCAGATTTGTCTATCCGTCCAGCCATCCATTATCCAACCCGCCATATCCTAACTATAGGGTTATGGGGGTCTGCTGGAGCCAATCCCAGCCAACACAGGGTGCAAGGCAGGAAACAAACCCTGGGCAGGGCGCCAGCCCACCGCAGGGCACACACACACACACACACACACACACACACACACACACACCAAGCACATACTAGGGACAATTTAGAATCGCCAATCCACCTAACCTGCATGTCTTTGGACTGTGGGAGGAAACCAGAGCACCTGGAGGAAACCCACGCAGACACGGGGAAAACATGCAAACTCCAGCGAATCCGGGTCTCCTAACTGCGAGGCAGCAGTGCTACCCACTGCGCCACTGTGCCGCCCTGGGTCGATTTGTGGCAGATGAAATCTAATGTAAGTAAATGTAATGTATTATATGTAGGAAGTATAAATGTTAGGTTTGAATACACAATGAGAGTTCTGAACTTCAAAAGGATTTAGGAGTCATAGTGGACGTGACACTATCAGCTTTCAGGCAGTGTTCAGTAGCCATTAAGAAGGCTAATAGAACATTAGGTTATATAACACAGTGTGTAGAGAACAAGTCCAAGGAGGTTCTGCTTAAGCTTTATAACGCACTGGTGAGGCCTCATCTGGAGTACTGTGTGCAGTTTTGGTCTCCAAGCTACAAAAAGGACATAGTAGAACAAGAAAAGGTACAGGGAAGAGCAACCAGGCTGATTCCAGGGCTACAGGGGATGAATTAAGAGGAATGATTAAAAGAGCCGAGCCTTTACAGTTTACACAAAAGGAGATTAAGAGGAGACATGATTTAAGTGTTTAAAATTATGAAGGGAATTGGTACAGTGAATTGAGACCTTTATTTTAAAATGAGTTCATGGAGAACAAGGGGACATAGGTGGAATCTTGTTGGGTAACTAAAAAAAACATTGGGAAGTTTTTGTTTGAACAGAGAGCCATAGACACATGGAGTAAGTGACCAAGTAGTGTGGTAAACAGTAAGACTTTAGGGACTTTCAAAACTCGACCTGATGTTTTTGTTAGAAAAATTAAATGGACAGGACTGGTGAGCTTTGTTGGGCTGAATGTTCTGTTCTCATCTAGATTGTTCTAATGTATACATTCATTGTTCACACAAAATACAAAAAAAATCAGATTAGAACATTCAAATGGTTTTGAGAAGAACATTCAGCCCAACAAGCTTGTTAGTCCTCTGCACTTGAATTCTCCAGAATGACATTGAGCCGTGTTGGGGTGGTTGATAGTAGGAGTTACATCTCCTAACTTCTACTATCTACCACATTACTTGGCAATTTAATTAAAATTTCTGTAATTATTCATGTGAAATCTACACTTAACACTAAAATATTACAATTGCACTACCCTTGCTGGACTTCCCATATAAGCACTACAATATTTTAAATAAAAAATAAGATTTTTATTTGGCCAAATTTTGACTGTTTTGTCAGTTAGTCATAAGGATGTTAATATTACGCATTTGCACTTTTGTGCAGACTGTCCCTAATGGACAAGGAGCCACAACCCGATCCTGCCTGATCAGTTCATCCAGTGGACACCGTTGAGGGAGCACAGCCTCGGAAATCAGGCAAAGCAATCCATTGACCAGCCTTATTTAACCAAGGGCCTCTCACAGTGAGCTTAATTAAACAGATCTTTAACAGTAAATCAAGAGCACAGCCAAAGCAGAAGAAAAAGAAGGTTTAAAGCATGCGTGACCCATTTATAAAATGTGCCACTTGCTACGATTTAAAATGTGCAAAACGCTCTAGTGGCTAATCTATGTAATAAGAAAGGGAGGAATCAAAGATGACACCAAGATTCCTTGCATTAGAAGAAGGTCTAATGAGATCACCATCAAGAGTGACTGAAAAGGAGCTTATTTTCTTAAGTTGCACTTTAGTGCCAATTTTCAGGAATTCAGTTTTGTTGCAGTTTAATTTTAAAGAGTTCTGCTTTATCCAGGTTTTAATTTCACTGAGGCAAGTTGTGAGCTGAGAAAGCTCTGGTGAAGTTTCACTTTTAACTTTGAAATAGAGTTGAGTATCATTTACATAAAAATGATAACCCAGTCCAAAGCTATGAATGATATGACCCAAGGGGAAGCATATTGACACAGAAGAGTAGGGGGCCGAGGACAGAGCACCGAGGAACCCCTTGTGTGACCGGCGCTGAGCTGGATCTGCTGTTGCCAAGACTAACAAATGTACTAGTATATGTACTAGAAGAGGGCAATACTGAAAAACCTTAACAAAATGCACAACAAAAATATGAACATTAAAATTAAAGATCTACAATTTCAGGTCTTTACACCAAATCAAAAGAATTAGGCAAATGACCTATCCATATTACTAACCGAGAATGCTAAACCGGATGATGGACGCAGGCACATCCGGCCATGGGCCGTAGCTGCAAAAAGACGTACTGCGCAGGCGCAAAAAGAGTCCGCGAGAGTCGGCTGAGGAGCCGAGAAAGGCGGACAAAAGAGGGCGAGAGAGGCGGATGAGGGGCCGCGAGAGGCGCAGGCGCAAAAAGAGTCCGCGAGAGTCGGAGAAAGGCGGACAAAAGAGGGCGACAAAGGCGGATGAGGAAGCACGAAACACATTGCACACGAAACTAGACCCGAAAAAAAAAAAAAAAAAAAAAAAGAGGCTCGCGCACAACAGCAAGGCACCCCCCCCCCCCTACAGGCACCGGACGGGACACACACCAAGAGGGGGATTCAACAAGCCCATGGAACACAAAAAAAAGAACTCAAAACCACCCCACAGACCCTACAAGCGAGGGACGGGACACACACAAAGAGGGGGATTCAACAAGACACAGGAACACAAAAAGAAAGAAGACGCTCGCACAACAACAATCCTCAAGCCCCCCCCCCCCCCCCCCCCCCCCCCCCCCCCCCACACACACACACACACACACATCCATAAGAAGTCACACCCAAAGCCACATATTCTAAAGTGAACGTCAGCACCTTCACACTAGACAGCATAGGTGTCAGCATTGGTGGATCTCCTTACAATAAAGCACTATTAACCGTTCAACTGCAGAAAAGGCTCCATATTAACAGTGAGTGCAATACTCCTTATTACTTATCCATATTTCTAAAAGAAAAAATGTCTCGACTCCAAAAACGCAAAGCTCAACTAAAGCTTCTAACTAACGATGTACCTAAAAGTAAAAACTTTATGAACTTCGTTAGATCCTACAATAGTTCATTTGCTTTTAGTAAATATCAGGCCACCAAAAGGCAATGGCCCATACTGCTTTCCCATATGTGCAGAAATACTGCATCGCATTGGAACAGTGCACCCTGAAACAAATCAACAACGCAAATATGCACAAATCTACATCCTGGATCCACATGACGCAAACTATCAATCAAAGTGCTGCATCGCAACAGGCACGGATTCAAAACGAAACACCTCCCGTCTCAGACATACGTTAACGGCAAGGAAGGCTACAACGGGCGTCTCACACAGCACAGGCAAATCGATTACAGCTCCAAAACAACACGTCCCAAATACTACACATACAACAACGCGCCTCTCAAACGGCACAAGCAAAACATACACCGGGAAAATTCATTCGGATTAATGAATGTCATTTGCAATCATTGTCATTCAGTTCACTTCCCTGAAGAAACAACTGGCAATACAAGTAATACATTTAGACGTTGTTGTCAAAAGGGTCAAATTAGACTGCCTTCTTTACATTCATATACTGAATATCTACAGAAGATTCTAACTGACGATGTACCTGAAAGTGAAATCTTTATCAACTGCATTAGATCCTACAAATCGGTATCCACTATGAACATTAACGGTGGCACTGCACGTGACATCCGTCTTCAAAAAATGTTGTTTATTGATGAATGTTCAATTGCATGAAGTCACTTACTCAACACCATTCATAAACTTCTACAAACGTTTATGAATAATAATATTCGATTTGGAGGAAAGGTACTTTTATTAGGAGGAGATTTTAAACAGTGATTAGCTATTCTTCCAGATGCCATGCACTCAGCTATTGTTCAGTGCACCTTAAAATACGCAGACAATTGGCATTGCTTTCAAAAGATACAGTTAGTAAAAAAGATACGATGTCCAGAACCAGATCATAACAATTGCTTATTACAACTGAGAGATGGTACACTCACCAATACAGATGGACTTCAGCCACATATTATTACAATTCCTCAAGCCTTTATCTGCGACGACTTAGTTACAGAGAGATTTGGAACAGCAATCTCATTAGACCAAATGCCCCTTTTAACACAATGCACTATATTATGTCCAAAAAATATTAATGTGGAAAACATAAATACCCAAGTCATTCCATTACTTCCTGGAGAGACACAACTCTTTCTAAGCTCTGACAAACTTGACTCTGATCACAACAATAACCATCTTCATTGACCTTACAAGTTCTGAGCTGGAATTACCTTTTACAGTTAAACGGCGTGTACAAAGAAATTTTCCAATAAACCTTTACACTGTGCCACACACTTTATTATTTGCTTTCTATTTGCATCATCTACACCGTCACACTATTCTATATCTCATTCATACATCACGCTCTTTATCATTCCCAACACCAGGGGTTGGCGAGCGAAGCGAGCAGGGGGCGGAGCCCCCTAGTATCACTACTAAAACAGGATAATACATAAATATGAAAAAGAGCAGGACAAAAAATAGGCCAAAATGATTTCTTTCTCATATGAAGACCCTTACTTACTCTCATCATGCATGCACGCTAGAGGGTATCTTTCCAAGTTTGCCTGAAGTAAGGTAGTACCACCCCGGCATGACAGAGGGTCTCCTTTTGTCTCCTTTTTTTCCCTCACAGCCTTGAGAAACTGCCCCTTGAGGACACTAAAGCAAAGGAAGCCTCGCCTCTTCTGGTCCGCCCGATATGAAAAGAGACCACTTATTCCAATGCTGACTTTACTTCTGTGCTGACCCAAGCCTGAAATGATCATTAGTAGATCCAGAGAGGACAAGTACATTCCTTAAGAAGGTGCATAATTTTCATTTCATTTCTTGTTTTTATGTTAAATGGGCCTTTTGTCCTGCACCTTCACTCACCCATCTATACCCTGTAAGTGGTCCTCATTATTCAGAGTCTACAGAGCTGCTGTAAGGTTTCAGCTGCCATTTATTTGGTGAGGCCTGGACTCCTTCATCATCAGATTCACTGACATTAGTCTTCTGCTTCTGGGTAGGTGGGCCCTATGTAAGATTACCAGAATTTTAATCTCCTCCTCAAAGATGGTGTTAGCTACCACAGAAGAGCTGGTATTAGCATTTTCTCTGCTAATAAAATTCATGAAATTTTATCTTTCAACTAATGATTTCAGTTTAATTTTGCTCTGTAGCCACATTTCTTTATTTTTTTTGTTTTCTTTTTTCCTTTTAGTACAGCCACTTAAGACATTTTCTTGTCTTAACAGGGGCCACTACTGTAGAGAAAGTACTCGCATGGAATCTTAACTTTATTATTTTAAACTTGCTTTATTTAACTTTGTGAGGGCTTTTGTTAATTGTTTTTGTGATTCCACTGGCAAATGCAAAATTGAGATGCTTGTGAATTTGTGAGTCAGTGTTTTTTGTGC
Organism: Erpetoichthys calabaricus; assembly: GCF_900747795.2. NCBI lineage: Eukaryota > Metazoa > Chordata > Cladistia > Polypteriformes > Polypteridae > Erpetoichthys > Erpetoichthys calabaricus. The sequence goes on along the minus strand of NC_041405.2, from coordinate 103,071,650 downwards.
CAGTCACCTCATGGGTTCTGTTGTTCCTGGGTACTCACCCAGTTGCCCATTTGTTTAATCTGGCACAGCTTCTACCAGTCTTCTCTGGCCTTTCTCTCCATTCTTTCTCTCATAGACTCTGTCTACTTTTAGGGCACCACTTGTAGCAAAAGCTCAACCTATTGTCTTGAGTTCTTATCTACTCACAATGAAATACAGCAGTGATTTGTGCATAATATTGTGAGCTTCATGTTGAAAAATAGCCCTGCCTTGTAACATCTTCCTGGAGGAAGAATTTCTGAAAATAGAAGTTGGTTTATTTTTTTGTTGAAATTTTCAGTTTTTTAATTTAATAGAGCATGACATATCTAATCAAACATCATAATTTCAGTTCTGAATATGAAAACCTGCTCATGTACATTTTCTTCCTGCTGGGTGTCCCTTTTAAGTCATATGATCTGCACACATTGCCAAAGCCAATTGAGCACCCTGTTAGAGCATCATGAAGCTCACACTTAGAGTGGGACGTGTTGGAGCAGAGTGTTTCATTTCAATCACACTTGTCTCGGCAACATTCCAACATGAAATTGTCATTTCATAGCAATCAAACTTCTGGAGTAGATTAAAAACAAATCTGTTCCTGTCCTTGGGCCTCTGCAGTTAGTCCATCGCTCACTTCGGTGTGGAAGGTTATTTGATTTCTCTTTGCCTGTGTGAATTTACAGAGAAAAACTTTTTTGTGCCTACTTAACTCCATTTTTAGGTATAGAATGTTAACTTTTTAAGGTGTCAGATTTTTTCCCAAGTAGTGAGTAGCTTAATCTACTTCTGCAAAATTTTACATAGAATATTATGTCCATCTTTGATTAAATAATATTCTCTAACCTGTATTGTCCAATTGAAGGTGTCAGGGAATTAGAGCCCAATCTAGAAGCAGCAAACACAAGGCAGGAGTCATCAGCCTTGGAGTATGTGACACCAGTCCATTGCAGAGACCTCTCATGCACACATCCACACTTACACAGTGGCAATTCAGAATTAGCCTAAAATGCATTTCTGTGGGAATGACTAGAGGTCCTGGCGGTAGACAGAGTGAGAACGTCCAAACATCCCGCAGACAGCATCCAGGAGCATGATTCGGATTGTAATGGCACTAACCATTGCACCACCAAATTAAATATTTATCTAAAGTAGGCATGTGAATGTTGTTAATGAGAATAACTTAGCAAAAAAAATGGTTTATTTGATTTCAGAGGCCTGTCCAGGGCTGTTTCTTACCTTACAGCCACAGTGGGTTTTTGAATATGACATTATTTTGAGTGCAAAAGATGGAAATTATTCTTAAAATGCAGAATTACATTATTTTTGTGTCTGGGTTTGAGTGACAAAACATAAAGGAGTGAATACAGTGTTAGTATTGCATTTGGTCATGCGATTTTACAGCATTTTTTTCTGATATTTTACTTTGATTCATCCATCCTTGCACTTTCAAACCTGCTTAAATTAATTCATGGAGAGCTTCAGCCGCAGTCAGAGCCAACAATATGCAGCGTGCCAGTCTATCACACAATACACGGCCATCGAAAGCCACACTCACTCATACAGGGTTAATGAGGAGGAGTCAGTTCACCCAGAATACAAGTTCTTGGTATGTGAGAGGAAAACCAGACAACCAGGAGAAAAGCCCATGCAAGCAGGTACAAAATAGACAAACTCGACACAGGCAGTGAGTTATATTGAGTTAACTGTGCTTTGATTTTTTTGATTTCTTAGTAGCAAGTGACTAATTACTTTAAATATAATTATTATTAAACATTATAATTAAACCAGTTAATCATCAAGGACAAAGTACATACTCCCTTTAAAAAAATCACCTTTGGATCATCTGATGATCATTATTAGACCAAAAAAGATTCAATCGGAATAACTGCCGTATTTACTCAGTTAATCACTTTTGAAAATGGTGCCCACTTGATCAATCAGATTGAGATAGATTAGATAGATAGATAGATAGATAGATAGATAGATAGATAGATAGATAGATAGATAGATAGATAGATAGATAGATAGATGTATTTCCTTCATGCCAGTGATTTGTGATCAATACAGTGGTGATCATACTGTGTACGTTTTGACATGTTAACAATATGTTCCTTCTCATTTCTCTCCTCATAGACCTGATGTGTCAAACACAGTTCCTAGAGGGCCACAGTAACTACAGCTTTTCTTTGTAGCCATTTTCTTAATTAGTAACCTGTTACTAATTACTATTAAACTGACAGCCCATGTTTGACCAAACACAATATGCATCATTGACCTCAGTGAAAGAGTTGTTCTCCATTTATCAATTATATACTGGCTTCCCCTGAGCTGCTTTATGAAAATTCCTGTATACAATGAAATTGTTTAAATATCCTTTATAACTTTACTAACTATAAATAAGCTGAATTTTTGTGGTTATGAAAACAGGAGGCAGGAACATCATTTAAATGTGTGCCCTGATGCTACCAACTGACCATCTTGGCATTCTTACAGAATGGAGTGCAGTTGGATGTTTGAAGTGGATCTCATTCTTGCCTGTCCTGGTTTAATTGGGGTCTTGTCTCTGGTTCAAGTAAAGTTTTCTTTACTTTACTATTTTTGTTAATTTTTAAATATATTTTTGTATGTTTTCTTATTGGTGATGTGTTTGGTTCTCTTGTGTGTTATGCTATTATTTTGTTTATTAATTGTTTGCTATGTGTGTATTATGTTTATTTTTATTTTAACTAGGGGGCTTCAACCCCTGCTCGCTTTGCTCTCCAAACCCCCCCGCCAAGCACTATGCACTGTTGTAAAGAAGGGGGCTGAACGCACCCCAAGGAGACACGGCCACTCCTCTGAAACCCCTCTTAAACAGTGATACATAGGAAAACAAATTCCTTTTTTTTACCTCTTCTTTGCTCGATCAGCTACTGGCTTGCTGCTGCTCCTGTGCCGCGTGATCTGCATTTCGTGCAGCACTTTGAATGTTTTAAAGTCACTGCCTTATCTCTCTTCTCCCCCAGATATCCTCAAACAGTATTCAATCTCTTTTCGCTGTTCTGTTATTTCACCGAGTAATATTTTCCATTTGTTTGCACTAATGTGATCTTTATTCTCATTTTTTGAGACTTTCAAATTTTCCTACTTCCATTATCTCTAAACTGCTCTGCATATGTATCACAGGACTTGCTTCCAAAGGTTGTAAATATGACGTGACTTGCCTGTGTCGCAGGAAGTGAAAGTGTCTCTCTGTCTCTCTTCAAAAGATCTGACTTCAAAAGATCATGTCTCGTCCAAAGTTTTTTTTTATAATAGAGAGGTATATCTCTGTTTAGTTTTGTGTCCTGTCGCCTTTAAAATAGAATATCAGGGGGCGGGGCCACCATGACAATCAGTTGGGGGACCACCCACTACCCATTTATTCAAGGCAAATTGTCAGGCCTTCCAGGCGGGCATTGAAGTTGATGAAGTTATTGGAAGTGTATTTGCGTTTGCTGAGGGTTGTTCAAAATATTTCAAATGCAGTTACCAGAAAAGCATTCCAAAACTAGTAAGACTCGCCACACGTAAAAAAAAAAACCCTCCACAGTACAAGTGTCTTCTTTTTAAAGATTTTTGTGAAATTTAAAGCAAACAGTTCACAGAGAAAATAAGAGAAAAAAATGTAATAACACAGAAAAAAGAGGGGAAAGGGAAACTTGTAGTGTTCTACTTGAGGATTAAGTATTTAGGTTACATATCTTGTAGGTTTATATATATTATCTCATTCATCCCATCAATGCATATAGTGAATATGACAGTCATAAAACTCTATGCCCTTCACGATTCTTTTTAGCTGTCTAGCTTCAATCTAAGGGCTATTCTATTGTAACACAGAGCTAACATTAAGAACATTCCGTTAACTTACTGAATCCTCCATTATCTATTTTATGTCAAATATATTATCTATGTTATATTCAAGTTCAAAACTAAGCAAAGTATGGTACATTTACCACTAACATTAACTTAAAGGATTGGGCTCTTACAAGTAGTATTACTGGATTTTCTGTTATTTGTGAATTTTTCTACTGGTTATTGAATTATGCTATTGGTGCAGAGGCTTGTGTTGCCTTTTTAGGCATACAGATTTTCCCTTATTTTTTACTATTTGTGCCTTAATTTTTCCTTGCTTTGTTATTTTTGTTCTTCTTTTCTTTAATATAAATAAATCCTTTATTTATCAATATTCTGCATTGACCTTGTCCTTTAAGTCAAATGGATTAGTGTTTTCCTCTATCTCGAAGTGCATTTTTTAAGCAGTTTGAATATTTAGGATATTGTTGCCTTTGAAAGTCTTTTGCACATTTCTGAGGCTTCAACAGGCCAAATCCTGACAGTAGAGTTTGGATTCTGGCTGCCTGGGGTGATGCTGATTTAGGGAAGCAGACTGATTTTGTCTGTGTTTTGAAGCTTAAATACCCTTTCAATACCCTTTCACTATTTTGTGACACTGTGTCCACAACATAGGCGATGCGAAGTCACAATCTGAGTGAGTCTCATAACTGATGCTTCAGAGACTGATCTTGTGGATTACTAGGCTGGGAAAAAAACTGTCATGTTACTTATGCCACATAATCCACATATCAGTTATCCAGTTGTATGCTCAAAATGCATAGAACACAGGTATTTGTTGCTAAAATATTATTAATAGCCACTTCCAAAAAAATCAGCTTATATCATAAACTGAAAAGGCACTCCAATAATACCGTGCTTTAAAATTGAAGATGGGACTCTTGACCATTGAATTAGGGGCGAGAGGCAGTTCTTAAATTTAAAAGCATAGCATTATGGATTGATTGGATAGTTCCATTGCATTATTTGCATATGCTAACAAGGATATAGTAAACTGGGATCATGGGTAAATGTTGTCAAACAGCCATTATGCTTCAGTTTCATTTAATTTTGTTATTGTATTGAGTTTGTCAATTATTTAAATTAATTTAAATGTGATGTATATGTTTATGAAGCTTCCTTGATAAAATTATAACTAATCTGTCATTATCATCATCATCATAAGGTGCCAGTTTGACTGGTGGTTTAAATAGAGAGCTACATTTGGTTATGTAAAACAAATGTGTTTTTTCCTCTTGGGAAACATTAAAGGCAAAATAAATAAATAAATAAATAAATAAATAAATATGGCCTTGTAAAACAGCACAATTCCTACACGTTTTCTGAAATGTTCTAGCAGTACTACTTAAAATAGCCTACAACTCCCAGCAGATCCAGCGGTATTATGCTATTGGGCAGATTCAGAGGGTGCAGAGGTTGCTGGGAAGAAAATTCATCAAGCAGGCTCTTTATAAAGGAGCCAAAAAGACTGCAGAGGATCACAATCATTTTTCTGTTTTTGTTTCTACTCATCACACACACCATTGGATTACAACTTTAACTATTGTGGAGTACAGTATCTGGATGTATGTGCTGTCCTGTGCCTGCTTGTTTCTGTGGTTTCATCATGGTTGGATATGTCTTTGCTTGGAGAATGCACCCAATCACACCAAATCTTCACACTGCAATGGGAACCTGGTAGGACAAAACTTGTGTCTCTGTGTGTGAATCTGTGAGTGTTTCTAGGGTCCCCATAATAATTTAATCTTTGGACGGTATGAATCTTAGCATCCTTGTGATGCTACAGTACAAGTAGAAGTTACAATAATAATGACTCCAAACCTGCCCACTATGAAGCATGACTGCACCTTGCAAAAACTACTGTCCCATTCTGGGGCTGATTGATGAGGCTGCTTGCCCCAATAAGCTCACAAAGAATCCAACACTACCCCCATAATGTCTAACTCTGTAGCAAATTAGAATTTTAGGCAGTGGGATGTTCTGTATGGTATATAATAAGAACATATTTGACATTCTGTATTTTATACAATTTAATGGTGCACTCCACTTTTACAGTTTTACGATGTCCTGCCTTTCAACTTTCCTTTCTAGAAGTGTTTCCAGCACAAAATCCCTTTTACTCTGAACTCACATTAAGCATATGTGTCCTGCTTTTAGAAGACTTGGCCATGCCAGGAATTTTCTACTTCAAAACACATGACTTACTAGAAATGAATCTTTGATGATCATCTCACAAAATAGCACACTTTTCTCAAACAGAGTGACTTAAACATGCATAATGAAACAGTCAAGGTGCTGTTTGATATGATAGAGCTGCACATATGGAGCACAGCTTATCTCTTTACACCATCAATTTTTAGTAGACTTTTTTTTTCTAGGGGAACAATGTTTCACGTCTATACGTACATTTCAATTAGTGAAAACAGCTAAACATAAAGACTTGTATTCAGTAAGAAATGCTTACATTTGCTGTGACTCCGTGATAACCATTTGTTATTTTAGTCTGGTCTTAGTTCCTACTGTATAAATGTTGCATTTAAACAATTTACTGTCCTAAGGTACGGTTAGTGACAGCTTGCAGAAATCTATCAGAAACAGTAAAGCATTACTCCAGCAATATTAAAGTAAAGATGAAGTACTAAAGCACAGGCCATATGGATCAAAAACAAACCAGTGACAGCTGACTTACCAACTCGTGGCTTTCTGTCAGATGAACTGTCTCTCTCATTAACGTCCTGCCATGTGGCACACATCTCCCCCAGCCAAAAGATAAAAACCGGCTGGTGTGGAGAAGCAGTTTTGGCTTCCTGCTGCTGTCTCCTTATTTCTCTTACTTGCACAAGTCTGTAATCAATGCCTGCTTTGTGGGTCTCACGGCATCCTGTCTCAAAAGCCTCTGAGCAGCGTGCAGAGCCAGAGACATACGCTTGGGAGTCCAAAAAAAAAAAGAGGGGCTCAGACCGGCTGACTTCACCAACAGATGCAGGGAGGGGGTCTCATGGCAGGCCAAAGTGAGGTCATCCTACCGTGTAACACAACTCGGCGTCAGCACACCAGAAAGACTCTGTGAACAGCTGAAATGAAATTGGATGTTTTGAAATTCTTCTGCCTCAGATACACTCAAATTCTAAACACAGAGCAGGAAGTGTGCCTTCCTTCAACCAAAAGAGCTTAAAGGTGGCCAAGTGTAGCCACGGTGAAAAAAAAGTTTTTACAGTAAAGTTTCTATATGTATTCAGCATACATTACCCCAAAAAGTAATGCCATCAAATTGTTTAAAAGAAAATCTTATGCATCTATTATACAAATATGAATTTTTTAAATCATACAAGAAGTTAATATATCACACTGCATGTATTATTAGTGTTGCAATCATACGTTAACATTCTAAATTAAACAAACAGGTTGTAATTACTGTTATCAGGGTTACTATCAGGGCTACTGTTGTCACCGTTAATATGGACACTGACACAGTGGTTAGTTTTGCTCTCTCATGGATGTAGCACCATGGTTTTTGATTGCCATGTGAACATTTGGTTGCCCAATTACTATCTGTGTGAAATGCATAAATCCTATCTGTGTCTATATGAGTTTTAGTTTAGGCAATCCTGTTTTCTCGCACAACCCAAAGATGTGTTTGTTAGGTTAGTTGGTTATTCTTCATTGTCCCACTTCAGTGGTAATATGGAGTTTGTTTGTAGACTAGAATGTAGCTCCTTTCTAGCTGAATCACTGAGTCTGGACTCCCGCAGCCCTGAGCTGGATTAAGTGAGTTTGATGATGTTAGTTCTTATTATCAATCCCAGCTACATGTATAAAGATGGCTATCAGGCCATGGAAGAGATGTCAGGGAGGACTGTAAGGGTGGTGCACTTCTTTTTAGCATTGCAAAAATATTTAACATTAGTATGGTGCTACTGGCTGACAGCGGTCCTATACTTTCAGTACAGGGAATGGGGAGGCCAGAGATTTAGGTAACTTAGAACATTAGAACAATCTGGACAAAAACAAGAAGCTTGCCAATACAATCCACTTAATTCTTCCAAAATAACATCAGGTCAAGTTTTGGGGGACCCTAAAGTCCTGCTGTCTACCACACTACTTGGTAGCTTATTCCAAGTGTCTATGTTTCTCTGTGTACAGAACGTCCTAATGTTTGTGTGAAACTTAACTCTTAACAAGTTTCCAACTGAGTCCCTATGTTCTTGATTAACTCATTTTAAAGTAACAGCCTTGATCCACTGCACTAATTCCTTTCATAATTTTAAACACTTCAATCATGTCACCTAATCTTCTTTTGCTTAAACTGAAAGGCTCCGCTCTTTTAATCTTTCTTCATAACTCTTGCCTTGTAGCCCTGGAATCAGCCTAGTCACTCTTCTCTGGACCTTTTCTAGTGCTGCTATGTCTTTTTTGTAGCCTGGAGACCAAAACTGCACACAGTACTCCATATGAGGGCTCACCAGTGCATTATAAATTTTGAGCATAACCTCCTTGGACGTGTACTCTACACACCACGCTGTGTAACCTGACATTCTGTTAGCCTTCTTAATGGCTTCTGAACACTGTCTGGAAGTAGATGAGTTCACTACGACTCCTAAATCCTTCTCTTAAGGTGTACACTTCCTTTTCAGACCTCTCATTGTGTATTCAAATCTAACATTTTTACTATCTATGTGTAATTCTTCACATTTATTTACATTAAACTTCATCTGCCACAAATCATCCCAAGCCTGTATGCTATCCAAGTCCCTCTGTAATGATTCAACAGATTCTAGATTATCTGACAATCCACCTAAGCTTGGTATCATCTGCACACTCAACCAGCAAGTTACCTGTATCTATCTAAATCATTTATATATATTAAAAATAGCAGAGGCCCTAATACTGACCTCTTTGGAACACCACTCTTAATGTCTGATAAGGTTCTTGCACCCTTTGATTCCTGTGTCTTAGCCAATTCTGCACCCATCTATAAGTATCACCCTGAACTCTCACTTCTGTTAATTTGTTGTCCAGCCACTCATGTGGCAACTTGTCAAATCTCTCTATTATATAAAAAATCCTGGGATGAGACGAGACTTTTATCAAGAGATTTTTTCAAGTCCCGCAAGACGAGACTTTGAACATGAGATTTTTTTCAACTCACGCCCTTTCTCTCAACCATATTAAACCACGCACAGGGGATTCTCACCTCTCATTCGTGTGAATGCTTTTGTCAGACACAGTTCCTGCTCTCTCAGCTCTTATAAATTTTAATGTTTTCCTCACTTTAAGTTCCCAATTAAAGAAGACGCATTATGTCCAAATCTTTTTGAAGAATTTCATCACGTAGGGTTATCAACAGAAAAAATGAGTACACGGGCAATCCTAGCACCGAGAAACGATGAAGTGAAATGAATTAACGCCAAAAATGTTGATCAGTTACATGGCAAATTGGTTAAATGCGTATCAATAGACTGTGCCAAAACAGTTGGTGGTGATTGTGCAGAAGATGAAAACATCAACTTTCAATATCCCAAAGAATAACTACACCGTTAACACCATCCAGTCTACCACCACACAAATTACTGTAAAAAGAAGGATGTATCCAAAAAAGATAATTTAGTACAAGGAGAACTTGCTATGCCATTCGTATTAAAACATTAACAGTTTCCCGTTAGAATAGCTTTTGCAAAGTCAATTAACAAATCTCAGAGCCAAATATTCAAAAAAGTCATTTTATTTAATAGAGAAAAATAAATGAAATTCAATCATGGGCAGTTATACGTTGCATTGTCATGATGAGAGTCCAAATGCAGAATCAAAATTCAATGTGATATTGACAAAAATTTAATTAAAAAATATTTTTTACTTACGTTTTACAGTAATATTGTAAGTTTAAAAAGTATTTGCGCGTTAATTTCAAAGCCAAACAGAACAAAATTGTATTATGCAACGAATAACTCTAACGCAACATGAAATATAATTTACTTTCAAATTATTACGTTTTACTATTTTTTAATATGGTTAATTACTTGCTGTAATGTAAAATAGTTCTATTATGCATATGTAACAATCCCCATGAAAATAACAATCTGTTTAAATTGTACATCTGCATCCCCATACACGAGCGGCAGAACCACAAAAAGGCTAGCGCACAGTGCAGGCCCAGGGGTTGGCAAGCAAAGCGAGCAGTGGGCAAAGCCCCCTAGTGCTTTCTGAAAATCAAGATACGTAATATCATATGCACCTAGATAAACAATATCACTGGGACTATCGATAGTCATAGACTGAGGGCGAGTTGGACAAATGAGGACACACACACCCACACATAGTCAGCAGAAGATATGTGCGAGTGCTTAGTGTTTTTTTACAAACAAAGTCCACAGCAAAGTGCTAATAGTGCAATGCTTCTTCAATAAATGAATAAATAATCCATACAATTAGGTGATCAGTGGATACTGAAATCCAAATACAATAAGTAATCCTTTAAAATGAGATCATAAGTCCCAAATGCAGAAATCTTTTAAAAAAGAAAAACAAGCCACAGCACTTCCATCTATAAGCTGACATCTCCTCTGCTTACCCTGGGTGGGATCCTGCAGCCAGAGGAGTGATCCACCAGCAGGCATAACCAACCTTTTAACACAGGCTTGGGTCTTTGCTGTCAACCCAGGCTACCATCAGATCACTCCTTCGACTCCTGCTCGACCTTATGTGGGATCCCTTGAGCACTGGATCACTCCTGCTACTTCAGGTATATTCAGCCAGAGTGACCTTCTTCAGTGCTCTCGAGTGCCGGGCCCACACGCTTCTCCACAGGGCCCACTTTCCCTGCCTACTCTCTACTATGCTGGCTCCCATTTTGTTTCACCAGTTTCACTTTTTAAATTTTTTTTAACATTGGCATCTTCCCTCCTTTTTTTCTTTCTTTCTTTTCTCTTCTCTCTCAATTCCTGTTCAGGCTCCCTTTTTTGAGTTAATCGGGTACAAGTGTTGCACTCTCAAAACCCGAAGCACCAACAAGGAAATTGACTGAACCTCACAAATCTGCATGTGGATACACGGCCAGTCAGTTCTTCCATTAAACCCTGAGCTCCTCATGCATGTTTCTGCATACATCAACACCTGCACAGAACCACAGCCACACCATCTTTATTTACTTAAAAACACAAAATACCACAAACCTCTCTCATCATACATAGCTAAGAAGAAAGGGTCTGGCATAGCTATGAGTGGCTCACCAGCACAAAGGCCAGGCCTGTCAATTTTTCCCTCTGTATGGAGCTTGGAATCTTCAGAATGTAAATGTAGTGTAGGGCATGCAGCTCAACAATTTCCACAATGAAGGAAAACACAGGGGTTCATTTCATCTGGAGTAGCACTGGGTGACCCTAACCAGAGTATGATTGACTTCTGCACCACTGTGAGGTTAAAATACACTTGATTTATGAAAGCAGACATGATCTTTGATCACAGAGGAAGAATATTTAATGTCAGTACAAAATGTTCTGTAGATACGCTTTCAGGCATTTACTTTCAATTACTGAGGATAATAGATATCATCTAAATTACTAGAAAATAATCGAATTACACAGCCATCAAAGTCATCTGTATTTTAATGGTTACATATCATTTAAACTCATTTCTTTCTCATTACAGTTGTTTCTCAGAAATTTTGTTTCTAAATTTCTGAAAGATGGCAGAGTTCAACACCAGACTTAATGCTGTAGTTTTAATTCTGTACTTTCTTTATGCTGATAAAAACAGATTTTGTCACAGAATGTCTGATCCTTATGGATGACGCTAAAATTGTGATCCGTTGGGCTGGCTACTTTGAGTAGCTGTTTAAAGCAGATCCTCAGGCTAGGACATTGAACATGTTTGGGTCCACAGTTCTTGAAATCGATCCCCCAATTACCTGTGAACCACCCAATCTCACTGAGGGATCTGTGGTATCTGGGGTGAACTTCTCCAGGCTAGTGGTAAGGCTGTCTTCCTGGTATTGCAAGCAATCTTTGCTTTCATTTGGGAGAATGGCGTCATCCCAACTGACTGGAAAACAGGATGTGTCTTCCCTATCTGGAAAGGAAAGGGTAATTGCCTGGATTGTGGCAACTATATGGAGATAACAGTGCTCTCGGTGCTGGGTAATCCTTGCTAGGGTCATCCTCAATAGGATCTGTGATTACTTGCTCACCTACCAGCGACCAGAGCAGTCTGATTTTACACCTAAGAAGTCTACCATCGACCGCATCCTGGCACTAAGGGTTCTCATGGAGCGCAAATGTGAATATTGGAAGTTCCTTTGCAGGCCTTGTCGATTTTCCACTCAGTTAATTGAGTTGCCCTGTGGAACATTCTGAGACTTAGCGGGATCCCCTCAAGGTTGCTGAATATCATGGCCGGCCTGTACACTGGTACTGTGAGTCCCAAATGAGGCACATTACCTGCATTGTGAGAGAGCATCAGTTACAGCACTATGGTCATGTAGTGCGATTCCCCAAGAGTCATTCTGCTCAAAGGATCCTCATTGTTGAGGCTGGACTAGGCCAAGGGAAGACCCATGTAACACATGGCTGCATCAGATAGATGGTCATTTTCAGAGTGTGGGACTGGACTGCATATCTGCCTGGGGAGTTGCCAAATGGGATCTTGTGCTGTTTCGTCACATGGTGGGTGCAGCAACATGCTTTTGCACATGCTCCACAACCTGATCTGGCCTGTCTAATCCAGATAAAAGGCATTTGAAAGGTTTCAAAAACTGAGGAAGAAGAGGAGTGCCTACTGCAAACCTCAACTGAAGGCTTTTGTGTGATATGGTGATTTTCTAACTCAAGATGAGACCTCATACCTTTTCTACTCAATCTAAAAAATCAGCTTCATTTATTTATTTTGTTGTCTACTTCTCATTCTTGGCTTATTTTATTGCATTTATTATGACATCCACATTTTGCTTATCTCAGTTTTCTGATTTTAAGGATTTGTAATGGTGCAGAAGGTCTTCCTGCTTTTAATTTTTCCCTTTAATTTGATTATTTTGTAATCTCATTTATGCTTCCATTTTGTTTCATGGGTGCCGTCTTCAAAAGTCTTTTGTTATTCATGGCATCCTGTGACATAAGAGGCTCATCAGCATTTAAACTAATGGCACTTTCGCAAAGGCATCCAGGTTTGTGGATGCTTGACACAAACCTTGCTTGTGTTTCTAGACCTTTCAAATTTTCAGTAGCCAGACATTTTGTAAATTTATTTTTGACTTTGAGTTTGAGTTTGCTTATTGAGTTTGGGCCTGGATAGTCTAGCTGTCTCATTTTGGTTAAGACCCTGACTTTGTTTTTTTAATTTTAGCTCTCATTCTCCATCTCCTGATCCTGCTTCAGTTGTGCATGCCAGCCAGTCAGTTTTAATGTTGGCAGATAAACTTTAGTTCTATCCAAACTATTTTAATTAAGATGACTCACTTCTGCAGTGGGTTGGCACCCTGCCCGGGATTGGTTCCTGCCTTGTGCCCTGTGTTGGCTGAGACTGGCTCCAGCAGACCCCCATGACCCTGTGTTCGGATTCAGCGGGTTGGAAAATGGATGGATGACTTTCACTTACTACAAATACAGAAAAAAATTACAGAATAACTTGCAACAAAACACAAGATACAAGCATAGTGTTGAAGACAAAAAACACAATAATAAAAATATTACGTCTTTTGTCATAATGATATTAGATAATCAGAATCATTGATAGATATACATGCTACTTGATTAGATGGTGACTAAATTGGCTTTGTAGGAGTCTCTTGTGTCCAGATTTTGTTAACATGCTGCTGGGTTGGTTACCATGACCTGAACTGGTTAAACGGACCAGTAAATGGATGGATGGATGGATGGATGAGTCATGGATAGTAGTTTTGTTGTGCTCCAGAATAGGTAATTTCTGTTTTGCTAGGAACAATTAATTTTCTTACTCCTCAGTCTTTTCCCACCGCTATTGCCAACCATGGCTTTTGATCAAATTTTTATGTATTTGTTAGCAATAGGAAGAGAAGCTTTAAAGGAAAAAAATGAGAGGTTCTCATGATCAGGTTAGAGTCTTTGCCAAGGAATGTGATGACCAAAGTCCTACGTCACTCTGCATGACTTTGAGTACGAGAATATGTCACGTGTAACAAGTGCAGTTACTGGATCTCGAGGCCTTGTGGTTGTCATTACTAAGAATTGCAAGAGAATTGCACGAGAGGGCTCACTCATCGTCCCCAAACATAGTTTCATGTTTCCTATATCCTATGTGTAGGTCAACATATTTTGACAGCCGATCAATCTTTCTTTTTTCTCCAATTTGTCGTAGCTCCAAAGTTCCACAAGCCTTCCTACTATTTGTGTGGTTCTTGAGGCCTCCATTGCTCATCTCTGTTTATCTTCTCACAGTGTATGTGTGTGTGTGTGTGTGAGTAGCTGCGTTTTTCCAAAATCACCAAAGTACGAAACAAAAGTTCAGGTTTACACATCACATGATTCAAGAATGCAAGAGCAAATGGTTCACATCTGCCTTTATGAGGTATATGAAAATACTTTATTAAAAGAGGGGGGACCGATACAGCTGTTTTTATTTAGCATGTGCAAAATTCATTCCATATTTTCTTGATTGCCTCATAACGATTATGAACAGTCATCTATATCAAACATATTTAGTTTATCACAAACGAAGGTGGCTGCACTCAAGGAATAAGCAAAAATGATGTCACTTTGGAAATGACCTTTAAGTTTACACATATTGTTGACGTTCAGTATCTCTCAAGTGCCAGAAAATACCATACAGCACAAACACACTCACACATTCCTCTATTGACCAGATCAGCGATGTTTCCTGTTCTGCAGTCCTCCTGGGATTTCTCTGCAGTACGACGCTCCTGAGTTAAGGTAGGAAGTTAGATCCATACCTCTTAATCCCAGCCTCCTTGATTTCAGAGCCTAAAGCTTAACATTCTTATAGATATCCCTGATTTTGAAAGTCCATATTGTGAAGGTTCTGTTGGTGTTCAAGAAGACTGAAAACTCACTTTTATTCTATTCTGCTGCATTCCTTTGTTATTTTTGTTTTTTTTTTACTTTCTTTCTTACTGCAGGTCTGAACACTTGTATTAAATCTACACTGAGCCATTAGCTGATTATAGACAGCAGCCATAGTCACACATCCCAAGCATAACCATATTAACAATATTGCCTGATTTCCTTTGCTAAATGAATATCAAATATTAATATTACCTCATTTGCTTATTCTTATGAAAAGCGTGGAGACTGCAGGGTTTCTCCCTGTTGCCACTTAGATGCATTCTGTGCATCCTCACCTTCAGACTCATGTTAAGGTGTCCCTGTTGCCTTTAAAACCAAAAATGGAGGAGAGTTAAAGACATCACCAACCCGCTGAGTTTAAACTCTCTAGCCAGACTCTTGAATGCAGAGTAATTACAAGTTCTATCCTTTTCATTACCCATTTCTTGTTCCCCAGCAAAGAACAGCATTTACCTCTAAATAACAGATTTCCCAGCTCAGTTTACTTTGACCCTAATTAGCTCAATGTTTCCTAGCCATGTGACAGCTAACAAGGTAATCAAGTTCAGTGTAAAGTTTGCAGCGCCTCACTGTTCAAGTGTAGCATATATAACGACCAGTGTCCATTAAGTTAAACTTCCAATCAGTGAGAAACATGAAATAAATTTCTTTTTTTAATATTAAGTATCAAAACTCATCCATATGACACACGCATTTGGACGGTTTGTGGACTTGCCTTGTAAGTGCTTTGCTTCGTTGAGAAGATGGAGCAGCATGTCATGTGGAAGTGCATAGAAAAGTGACTACATAGGAACAGCTGCTGTCACTTACCGATATGCAACAAGACCTTAAATAGTGGTTTTGTCTGTTTTTAATAACGCTTAAAACAAAATTAGCCATTTACTTCCACATTACGCAAAATTGACCAAAACTTTGTTTGTGTTACTGTAAGAGACTGAAACTGCTTGCCTGTTAAAAGAGGACATCCTGACTTCATTTGTACCAGCACACTTTATATTAGAAAATGAGATCATACATAACATTAACTTTATAGTTTGATCTCTGATAACAGTTTACATATCCATCCATCCATTTTCCAACCCGCTGAATCCGAACACAGGGTCACGGGGGTCTGCTGGAGCCAATCCCAGCCAACACAGGGCACAAGGCAGGGAACCAGTCCTGGGCAGGGTGCCAACCCACCGCAGGACACACACAAACACACCCACACACCAAGCACACACTAGGGCCAATTTAGAATCGCCAATCCACCTAACCTGCATGTCTTTGGACTGTGGGAGGAAACCGGAGCGCCCGGAGGAAACCCACGCAGACACGGGGAGAACATGCAAACTCCACGCAGGGAGGACCCGGGAAGTGAACCCGGGTCCCCAGGTCTCCCAACTGCGAGGCAGCAGCGCTACCCACTGCGCCACCGTGCCGCCCCAGTTTACATATAAGAAGTCTTATTTCTTTAACCAGTGTAACCAGTAGATGGCACCACGAGCTCCAAATTCAGGACCCAATAATCCTCAGCACACTTATGGGTTCAAATAATGGAATTGTAATCCAACAGGCACTAAAGACAATAAAACACAGTCAAAACCTTTAGAAACAAAGACATTTTTCCACCTCCAATGAGTGTCGCTTTCTTATGCTAGATGCAGAACAACTCCTGGTGACCCAGCATGACTTATGGGTTGTTTGAGATCCAGGATAGTCCTCCCCTGACGGCACCCCCATGTAGCACCCAGGGACTCCAACAGGACTGCACTTCTGGAACTCCAGCTCCCATGAACCTCTGCAGGTGCCCAAGCTGGGACACCTTCAGCGGACCACAGCCACTTAAAATATGGGGGATGGAACTGCTCCTGGCCTCCAGTTTCTACTTTTCCATCCCTCAGCACCTTCCCTTTTGTCTCAAGGTCATGCCGTTATCCAGCTGGGACCCTCATCTGTAATTCATGGCACTCACACCAGGTATTTACACACAACGCTTAAAAATGAATTATTTGGGGATTTTAAACAATATTTAATGGAAGAGAGGTTTTTTTGGCTTCTACCATTTATCTGAATGCTAATTGGTGTGAATGAAATGCGTCACGGTCAATACTGTATATGTAAATGACTCTAGCTGATTAAAGTAAGCTTTCAGTTAGATTTTTTCAGTTCCAATAACTAGAGCATGTGGGACACCACCAGTTGGTCTAAATAAAGGACATTTTCATCTACTTCTTCTTCTGCTATTCCCATTTCTATATGAGGTCACTGTTTTTGACTAGACTTCTTCAGTACTAATTAAGTATGCTGTGGATTTCAACATGATTTTTACAGCCAGATGCCTTTTCTGTCTCCATCCCACTCCATTTCTAGTCAAGCTTAGTCAAATAGCTTTTATTATCATTTGAACCATATATAGTTACTACACCACATAGTGAAACAAAAGAACGTTCCTACAGGAGCACAAAGGTACCTAGACCACAAAACTACAAAAAAAAACTACATATAACAATGTAAAATGCATGTGTGCAAGCATGTGCAAACATTACAAGACAGTGCAAAGACAATCAGGGATACAAACAAGACAAACAGTGCAGTGCTGACCTAAACACATTTATGATATCTAAGGATGCAAAATAGTAGCAGGCTGTGCCAAATATTTCAGTATCCTAATAGAACAGATGTAAACATGACACTGGAAGTAAAAAGAAGGTAACAGTATAATAATAAATAAATATAATAATAAGTATAAAGATGTGACCTAGTTGAGTGGGAAGGTGTATGGGTGTTATTGATCTAGTCCAGGGGTCTCCAACTCCAGTCCTGGAGGGACGCAGTGGCTACAGGTTTTCATTCTAACCCTTTTCTTAATTAGAGCACTGTTTTTTCTTTTGAATTAATTTTAATTGACTTGTTTTTTAAGATTTGTTCCCCTGAATTTCTTCATCGTTCCTCTGAATTGCTTCATTTCTTTCCTTAAATGGCACCCAAACAAAAATGAAATGTGAAGTGAGTTAGCCAACAGAAGACCACCTACTGTAAGTCAGGGCCTCAAACTCCAACTAAATTCACTCCAACCAGTTGCTTAATTAGTCACCAAGTCTAATTGGTGGTTTACATGTCCATGATGGAGGGAAGAGAGACTCCAAAGATCTTCTCAGCTGTCTTCACTATTCGCTGCAGGGTCTTTCGATCCATGACAGTGTAATTCCTAAACAAGACAGCAACACAGCTGTTCAGGATACTCTTCATAGTCTCTCTGTAGAAGGTGATGAAGATGGGTCACTATGTTTGACTAGACATCTTCAGTACTAATTAAGTATACTGTGGGTGGTGGGAGATGAACCTTACTCAGCCTTCGCAGAAGATAAAGACGCTGCTGGGCTTTCTTGGCTAGGGACCTAATGTTGAGGGACCAAGTAAGGTTCTCCACCAGGTGAACACCAAGGAATTTGGTGCTCTTGACGATCTCCAAGCCTGAGCGGAGAGTACCAAATAAAAACCCTTTATTTGAACCTGGAATTGTGTTGGGTATTACTGTGTCTGCGGTTTGGGGCACAGTGGCGGCCCCTTGTGGTAACAAACTCCAACATCTGGTTTTCCTCTCCTGTCTGCTTGAGTTGTTCTCTTGGTGTACTTTAGTTTCCTGCCATATGTTAAAGATATGATTGGTAATTCTAACTCGGCCCCATGTTGGTGTGTGTGTATGAGCTGGTCCAATAACAGACTGGCTTTTGTCCTTTGTCCAATATTGTGTTATGAGCTCTGGCTGCACGTAATTTCAAATTGGGTTAAGTGAGTCATCAGATTATTACGGTACATACTAAGCACAAGGGCAATATTTTAAAAAGAAAGTGGGACTAACTCTAATCAGGCATGAGAAAAATAGGTCAGGTTTTCTCCACAGTAACTTTCCACAGGTGGGCCTCAAGGATCAGTGTTGAGCCCACTTTTCTGTATCTGTCTACAGTTAGGTAATGATATTTCTTCTCATGAGTTCTCCTACTACCCCTGTGCTTATGATACACAGAGTTTCCTCTTATTTCTCTCTTACAATCCGCAGGTTTCAGCCAAGCTGTCTGTCTGCTATGTCATCATGGATGAATGCACATCATGTTAAACTCAACCTTTCAAAGTCAGATGTCTTGTATTTGCATTGTGAGGACTCACCTTCTTGAGTTTGTTCTCTAAACATTCAGATCTCATCTAGAATGAATCTGCTTCTCTGTTCTTAGTTTCACTCAAAGTACTCCTTTGCTTTGGTCTCTCCACTGGCTTTCTGTAGCTGAAAATTTCCAGTTCAAAACTTTTGTCTTGACCTACAATTTTCTGAATAGCCTGGCTTCTCAGTATCTCTGGTCTTTAGACTCTCCATATGTCCCTTTAAGAACTTTCTGTTCTGCTTCTGGCCATCTGTTGACTGCCCTTCTTCTTGCCAGTGGTGCCAAGACTGGACAAGGCTTCTCCATTCTTGCTCCAAAGCTGTGGAATGATCTCCTTTTGTCTGTTGGAACTGCACCCAATGTACTCAGGTTTAGGTGTCTTTTATAAATGCACATTTTCATTAAATATTTTGTAACTGCTCAGTTTGTCTTCTACACGGTAGCTGCTGTTCTACTAACATCAAGTTTAGGATGCTGGTTTTTATCTTTGCCTACATGGAGGGACAATTAGGTAGTAGTAGTATTCCATGTTGCTCGGTTTTCTCTTGACAGAGATAGAGACGGAACATAAACAGAGTGCACAGTGTGAGTACTGTGGTGAGGACGGGAGTAAATCAACATACTACACAGACATGGTGCAATGCCTGATGGTCCAGGAGGATAGCAGATTTGTTGTTATATTGTTTTATGCTCATATTTTAACATTTGCACATGTATCCTTTGTTCAATAAAGTGAAAATTTTTTGTACCTCTTATCTTCTGTGTGTTGCTCTGAGTGCGATGGGCTTCCCCTGTTTCAAAATAGAAACAATATAATGTTTTGTTCTAATAAAGTGAAATATTCATATAGCATGGTGTCAAAGTCCATTATTAGCCCAACCCAATGTAGGGGAGATATTATAGGCCTTCTTTTTTTTAAGGAAAACACCTGAGATATGTTTTTTCCCTTCATCGTGCAGTAAGAAGTGTACTACAGGATTCTTCGCCGTTTCACACAGACAATGTTTAATCTTTCTTTTTTTGATATCCTTTTTCCTTTATGTGTGGTTCGAACCGGCATTAAGATTTCGCTGCTGGGGGTATGGAGTCTGGTGGTGGGCATCTGGGGAAAAAGGATCACGAATGAGCACCCAGTCACCTCTCATATAAATGCATAAACGTTGGATTACAATACACTTGCTTATTTAACCAATCCACTACCATCTGGTTTCTTTCAGGTATTTGTGGGCGTATAAAGGGGAGAAGAGGGACTGAGGACCAAATATTTTTAATTCTATTATATCCTTCAAACATCGTCCACTTCCCTCCAGGTGGTGAAGTGTAGTGATCACGCCCCGCATCGGGAGATTGTTACACAGTCAGGACACTTTTTGATGGTGTGTGTCTTGGGAAAAAGAGTCCTGCCTTACGTTATCTTAAACAGCATGGTGCAACTCAACCTCAGTTACAAGCTTGAATTTTTAACTTTCTGAAGAGTGACAAAGTGCCTACAATTTATATATATAAGAGCACAATGCACTCTAGAAGCTGAGGAAACTGCCTTTGGTTTGCTTACCAACAATCGCTGGGCTGCTTTGTTTTTGGCAATCTGAGTGACATTTCCTGCAAACCTCCTGTGAAGATTTGTGCAATAAAAAAATTGAGCTGAACTTCTTTCTAGAACACTGGTGTTTTATTTTTGTAAAAGAGGCTTGTTAATAACTATGGGGTACTTGGTTCCCAGTTGATCCAAAAGCACAGGCTTGTTTCTTCAAGTCATGTTGTGAATGGAGTTTTGTCTACACCAACAGCATTGGTATTTTGACTCCCGTTATCGTCATCAAGCCAGATGACAATAAATAGCATCTAAGTATGGTTTTTTTATTGGGTGTGCATGTTAGGCTTTAAAATAATAATTGCCGTTCATTTCTTAAATCTACAATTGTTTCACACTTTCCACTGTATTTAGCTTGGATTTAATTTCTCAGCCGTCATTGTGGTGAAGTAAACTCTTTCCTGGTAGTATATATCACTAATATATTATTATTTTAATTCTTATTTTTATATTTGGAATTTATTTGTGATTTTATATTGTTCTTTATATCCTACTTGAATTTTTAACAGCAGTTATAGGCAGATACTATTAAGGGGTAAGCTCAGAGATATGCAGGTGGATGAGCCTGTGGTGTTCTGGGTGATGGACTCAAGGACTCGAGGACTGTGTCTCTTATAAGGATGTAAGCAACACTGGACCACCAGAAGGAATAGTCCTGTCTACCTTTCTCTTCATTCTGTACACCTCTGACTATAAATACAACTCTAGGTCATGTCACTTGCAGAAATTCTCAGATGATTTTGCACTTTGGGGGTGTATTGATAAAGGGGATGAGAAAGAGTATAGCAGTCAGGTGGAGAAGTTTGCTTTTTGGTGCAGAAAGGATTGTCTGCAACTTAACATCAGCACAACCAGTGATCTGGTTATTGACTTTCACCACACCAAAGAGCCTCTATGTCCGGTCACTAGTCAAGGAGTGGATGTAATGGAGGTGCACTACTACACGTACTTGGGGGTCCACATCAATGACAGGTTGGACTGGTCTCAGAACATAGAGCAGCTATATAAGAAAGGGCAGAGCAAACTCTTTTTTCTTAGAAGACTGCCTTCCTTTAATGTGTGAAGTGACATCCTTCACATCTTCTCTAACTCAGTGATGGCCATTGAGATTTCTCAGCTGTGGTGTGCTGGGCTGGTAACATCACTTCAAGAGAGGCCCACCAAATCAACAAGCTAATTTAAAGGGCAAGCTCAGTTATGGGACACACTCTGGACCCCCTTAAAGTAGTAGCTAAGGAGAGAATTAAAACAAAACCGAGTCTCATTATGAACAATGCTGCACATCTTCTCTCTGGCCCACTAACTCTGAGGTCTTTCAGCCAACAAATTACTCAGCAGAAGTGTGTCAGGACACACTATGGGGCTCCTTTACACCAACAGCAATATGTCTGCATAATGCCTCACTGGGACTACGACAGCCAAGTCAGAAGTGTTCTTTCTTGTTAGTCATTGTGTGGTGTGTGTTCAGACCATAGTGTAGGTATATATATTTATTTATCTATTTGCATATTTATTTATTTAAAGAGCCAAATTTCCCACTGGAGATACTGTATACAGTATAGAGTTCTATCTATCTATCTATCTATCTATCTATCTATCTATCTATCTATCTATCTATCTATCTATCTATCTATCTATCTATCTATCTATCTATCTATCTATCTCTGATATGGTGTCTTTCAAATCTGTCTATGTTTTCTTGCAGGTTTAGAAACACTATTTTTAGCCTTTTTCTTCTTCCAAGTAGATAAGACACAAATCTCCTGCTTTCAAGTGGACTCTGCTAGTAAAGAATGCCTTGTGATCAGGTTACAGCTTCCCTTAATATTCTTGTTCACTCTGTCACAACCAGCAGAAAACAAAAAAACAGCGCTGGCTGCTCTCTTTGGGGTTGGTGAACAGCTTCACAGCTGTGGGACGCCATGGCTGACTCATCATCCAATTGAAACCAAAATAAACGCCTGTTCTCTTTTTAAACAGTTCCCTCTTCCACACGGAGCAGCCCTACGGAGAGCCATGCTGCTCAAGAGGAGTGGTGAAAGTCCTGGCCTTCGTACGCCCAGCACACCTCTTCTCGAGAGCTCGGGGTGAGTAGAAGCAGATGTGCGGTGTGCCGGCTGTGATGAGATCTGCTTGTCCTTTTACATGGCTAATCATTTCCATGTGCTGCCTGTTTCTTTGCACACCAGAGGAAGGATGTGGTCACTGAAAACAAGATTTTTTTCTTGATGTAAACAGACAGGACAACCACTTGAATCAATGTAATATTATTTTTTATATTGTGACATTCAGCGTGAAACA
The DNA here is from genome assembly GCF_900747795.2 of Erpetoichthys calabaricus. Lineage (NCBI taxonomy): Eukaryota > Metazoa > Chordata > Cladistia > Polypteriformes > Polypteridae > Erpetoichthys > Erpetoichthys calabaricus. The sequence goes on along the minus strand of NC_041405.2, from coordinate 103,048,671 downwards.
AATTACTATAGAATTCAGATGAATTTCATTTTTATATAGAGCATTTTATCCATGACATTATCAGAAAGCACAACAGAATGAAGATTTTCAAAAACCAGGGCATTTCATAACAGGAAATGACAGTGAGATGCAGATCTGCCTGCTTTTGAGAATGAAAGCAGATTGTTTTACAGTATTGCTTAATTTTAAGTGAGTTAAAAAAGTGATGGATAATATTTGATTTCATTAACAATTTACTTTCTTTGAGAATGCATTTAATAAAAAATTATAAGACGGTTGAATTTATTACAGTATCATTAGAAAAAGAGAAGGTTTTCTTTTAATGATTAGCATAATAAGCCTTTCTTGTCTTTTATAGAGGCCTGAGGATACATTCTCATTGCTTATCTGTCTCTGCCACACAAAGGCCAGCACAAGAGGTCCCATTCTTTACTTTCACCCCCATTCCCCCTCGCTTGATCCCAAAGCTTTTAGTTGTGGAAATGATGGAAGCTGTAACCACAAAGCTTTTTCTTGATAGACATCCAAGAAAAGTGAGATCAGCAGCTATGAGCACAACCAGGGCTCTTCATCTAAGGAACAGTTCAGTGGAGTAAATAAATAAGAAGGCAAACTCCAAGCCATTAATGCAAGGTGGGAAATAAATACGTCCATTGAGCTATTTGGGTGTTTACTTAAATACTGTGCCCAAATATTTTCCAAAGTAACAATATTTAGTCACATTTTCACTTCAAATGTAATCATGTACACTTCGCTGTGAGGTACAGAAAAAAGATCATCTAACTTAAAAATGTGGATACTGTAGAGGTTGGTTTATCGGTATTTCCTTCAATTTGGGCACTTTCCATCATCCATTGTTTAAGTTCAAATGAGAATGTCTTATTATTTTACAGTTTTGTTTATATTCTATACATTCAATAAACTTAAAAAGGGCAACCTTTGGCTGAACTCCATATTAGGTTGTAGGCTAGGCTTTATTATCATAGCGCTACCCTGGGTTCATTTAATAAATAGGTAGTATGCAGTAATGGATATGTCTTTAGACCCCTAAAGCTGCCAGTGTGGCATAACAGCTTAAGTCACTTAACCCAGCCATGCTTTAATTTTCAAAGAACACATGTTGTCAACAATGTTCCCTATAAGGTATGGCCATGCACAATCTCTTATTCTTCAGTATGCAAGATAGCACACAAACAAACAAGTCAAGAATCACCTATACACCACTGTCCCTATCAATTTACAAAGGTTGGTTGGCACAACAGCACTTTGTTTGACATAATTTAATCTTTTCAAGTGATAGATTTCAGGTAATAGGCCCTAAGCCTGAACATCTCATCAAACTAAACAGTAGTAAAGTGTATATGTAGGATTTAGTGTATTTTATTTAGTTAGAAAGTGCAGCATTTGATTTCCATCAGAAAATAACCTTGAGTTACTAATTTTCTGTGTGTTTTGAGGAAAGTGTAAGCTCTCAATTGATGGTATGACGTTTCTCAGATTTGTATGAAAACAGGCTGGTGTCAGCCTGTGTGAAAGCCAAGCATAAAAGGAACTGCACTCAACAAGGAAGCAGACATTTTGGATTGGAAAAGGAATGGCATGGAAGCTTATGAAGAAGGTAATTCCCCTGAGGAAGATACAGATTTTATTGGGCATCTCCCAAGACTGACAGTGTAGTTAAGCTAAGAAACAGACTTTGACGTTTTTTTGCCCCACCACAAAAGACTTAATAAAACATCTGTGGTCGAAGGAAGAATTGCAGGTCCACAAGTAGAACTGTTGGGACATCAGCCCGGTTGTTCTGTTTAATCAAATGAAAACTGCAAACAAAATATGCACTCAATGGCACCATAAATAAACCAAAAAGGGTTTTGTTGTGGCTAGGTAACCCCTCTAGGCTTTGGATGCCCAGTGTTAGAGCTCCATCCTGTGGTACACTCTTGTATCGAGTGACACCTCCTAAGGACCATGCAATATATATAGCTAGGGAACCAGAAGGTATGGAGTCAAATGCTTTCACTGGGCGTCTTCTCAGCATTGTGGAGGGAACAGAAAAGGATAAGGTTAGCACCAGTGGCCCCTCTCAACCCGGGATAGTATTACCTACCTGAGATGAGCCCAGAGGATGATCTACTGACAGGCATGCATGACAAATGGCGGTTTATTGCTGCTGGTGTTTGTGTGTCAGTCCGTCCTTCTCCATAGCTCTGGGACAAACAAATGCAGTCTATGGATAATAAATTGAGTGCATGGTGGCCGATTCCATACATTGGTGGCACACATCGGTGATAAAGCAGGCAATGAATAAATAACATACAAGAATAATTTAAATTCAGTTCAGTTTCTCTTCAATTCTGGTTTTTGACTCCAATGCCAACACAGAGATGTGATTTGTACTACTTTCAAATCAATTTTCAATGATTTTTAAATAATCTAGCTGAATGTAATGTATTATTTAAAATAAAATGCATAATGATGTTCCACATGCAATTATTTTTAATTTCTGGTCATGGGTGGCATACAGCGTATCTGTTCAGCTTCATAAATTAATTCATAAATTGTATGCACTTCAATAGTTTCAGTAAACATGCCAAGCATTTTAAACTGTATTCTGTAATGCATGCACATTATTTTCATATTAAAGCATTATTAGATTATATAATGGTAAGCAGGGACGTGAAACTGAACATTTCTGCTCACAAAGAAACATTTTTTCTCACGCCACACCAGTCTCTGTAGGTTACACTGGCAGTAGAGTATCTCTGTAATTGTAGGTTGCCCTGGTGCTGTTTCACTCTAGAATAAAAATAAATAAATTAAAGGTTTTTTGTTTGTGTAAATATGCCTGTGCTATATATTATAGGCCAGTTTATGTGAGAGACCACAGCAAAAAAGAAATCACATTGCAACATTAAAACAATCTAGACAAGAACGGGCCATTCAGCCCAACAAAGCTCGCTAATCCAATCCATTTAATTCTTTTAGAGCTCAGTGCTAGTGTTGATCATTGAAATTTGCTAAAGCGTTTTTCACAGTGAATATACTGTATTTGCCTGTGACCTTGTTCACCAAATATTTTTCTGGAAATTTGCTCTGGGGGTGTCTTAGAAGAACATTTTGTTTTCTCAGAGCCCCATGATATTGTAGAGCTGTAGCAGCCATGCTCAGATTTTTCCCGCATGTGTACCAAAAGAGCCAAGCCTGCTTTGGGCATGTGTAATGTCTTGCGCTGATCAGTACTCTAGCCTTCTGCCATGCATAGAAAAAAAATTAACTTGAGAGTTATTTTATCTGACCATAATGACAATAATATGGGTACTGCCACCGGATATATAGAACTGATCCGTGTGGGCTGGCAGTGCCTCACTGCATGGCTGTTTGGGATGCATAATGTCCCATGTGCTGGATCTGTGATCCAAAACAAGCCTCTTTTCCCAGAGAAAGAAAACATGTACGACCCTGTGAAATAAAAATAATAACTAAAGATTTATTACTGTTTACAAGGAGTTTCTATTTTTGTGCTAATGTGTGCCCCAAGACCGGAACTCTGTAAGCGTAATGATATATTGTATATCTTTTCTTTACTTATTGCTAGTGTGTGACCATTTGCTGTATTTGTCGAGGTTATCATTCCTTCTGTATGTTTTATCGTTTGAGACACATTGGTGCAGTGGTTAGAACAGCTACCTCGCACCCTGCATTTTTGGCCACAAAAATTGGTCCATCATAGTCAGCAGATGCTTTCCTAGCCCTCAGGGACAATCAAAACATCATTGCACCATTATAAGCCACTCCAGACTAACTCAGTTGTTCCTTCCCTTTTGACTTCAATGCATTTCATTGACTTCGGCGAAGTTCCCGCACATTTCAATGATCTCACTGAACTCACAGTGAAGCAATCTCAGCAGAGTTCACTCATCATTACTCAGAACTTAAAAGGCCCAGTCATAATTTGGGAGTAAATAATTTTCATTTGAATTAGTTTGACAAGTTAGATATTGTCATCTGCAACCCACCTTTGGAGGGAGACGCTCCTGCAGAGTAACGCTTCTCAAATGAGATGGTGATCAAGGCTGTATTCTGTCATCATGCTCAGCAGACAGTGCTTTCCATTTAAATTGTGCAGATCAGGATGATCTGAAGACTTAAGAGCCATTATAAGCAGATAAAAATCAATGATCTTTAAAATGAAAGCAGAAAACAGTAATCTGGGCACCAGGCAAGAGATCTAAATACAGTACTAGGCAACAAAGACAGTGTTTCTAAGAATGCTAGGTAGACATTAATAAAGGGCAAAGTTAGCAGAATGCACTCAAAACTAAAATGTCAAAACCCCAGAAATACCCAAGAGCAGGATTAAGCAAAGGCAGGATGCCCAGTGTTAGAGCAAAGGGCCTTTGTCAGGCACTCACACTTATATCTAGTGCCTCTCACATACAGTAGTGTCACTGCTGCTTGTTGCAGAGCAGTCTCTGAGAGAAAGGGAAGAGATCAAACTGCAGGCAAAGTAGCCAGTATAATGCCTGCAAGAAAATGGTTAGCCCAAGATGGTGACATTTTTAGAAAATGATGGACCAGGAAATGAAGGTAAGTAATTTGACAAAAGGCAAAAGAATGTCCATTAAGCAGAGTAAAAAAGATAAGATTTACCAATCACTAAAACCCAAAATATGAAGACAAAAATCAAAGTTAAAAAAAAAAACAAGAACTACTTCCTTGGTTATTGTCCTTTCCATGACTATGCTAGAACGAGGGTCCGAAGCTGGTCTGAGACAAAAGACCACCATCTTAAATAGTGATGACACAATGATATTATGTGTAGCTCCCCTAAGGGCCATGTGATAGTAATGTGGCATTATCAACAACAAAAGTATTGACACAGCCATGAAACTAAAGCAATAGACAAAGTGGTCTTGTGAAAGCATCGGTACTCTAACAATATGAGGTCAAAAGCAAAATGAAAATGCAAAAATGCCATGTCAAGAGCATGAACAAGTTGAAATATTGTCATTAGTGTAATTAAGTTCCACTTTTATTTGCTCTAATATGCACTCTCTTTGCATCTGCTCATCCCGATGGAGTTTGTGATGGAAGCATTATCATCTGAACAGACCAGGCCACCCTCTCCTCTTCGCTACCTTACCTCCTCCTAACAAGTCTTAACATCTCAGGCATATTCTGAGTCTTTATCAAGTTGGTCATGCCTGGTACAATTCCATGACTGCCACCCGCCTAGTAATAATATATTCAATTTCCCTAATGTTTTTTTCCATCATGGAGTCCATATACTTAGGGAATGTGTCAGAGGGGGACACTTTTACATTTTTTTTGTGCACTGGGTGGCTCCATTAGGCACCCACTGTTGGGTCTAGGGGGGGTGAGAAGTTAAAAGGCTATCTGTACTTATTAGTGGTATTTGCTGTCCTGCAAGGGAATCACTGCTTTGAAGTCTGGCCTTGGTAGAATGTCTGTATTTACCTGACTTGGAAATATTGGTTCCTAATCAGCATATCTGTACTTATTAATGTTTGGTAACCATACATTTTGTTTGTGTTTTTATTAATTGTTAAACCCAGGCAATTTAGATGTGCCATGGATTAAACTGTTTGTCCAGGACTGACAACAGAGGGGTGAAGTAAATATAAACTGCTGGCCAGCAGAAGGCAAGAGGAAGAGTCCACAGGAAACGCTGCCAAGACACTCGGACAGGGCACAGGGGCTCGCAGGCAGACAAGGGTACCTGGCTGGCACAACGTGAGGCACAAGGACGGCAACACTTCCAGGGAGGAAGAAACAGCTCCACAAAGAGACGCCGGATGTGGGTTCAGCGAGAGAGGGAATCTGCTTGAGAGGACCCAGCAAAGCTGACAGACGAGAAATGAAGCGTGCCTAGGTCCCAGCAACACAAGGAGCCCAGAGTGGAAGAAAAAGGAACAACGAAGAGACGCTGACAGGGAGTCAACAATTTGACACAACTTCTGCCGGGAACAGAGTGCATCCATGGACAATTAAGTGTTGGGGTAACACAGTGCCCAAACTGGACTCTGCACCACTAAAGGTTGTATCCTCCAATTCTTGTTTTTACGGACTTTTAGAGTGTGGACTGTGTATTTTCCTTTTACAAAAAAGGAAATTAATTCCTGATATGTTTAGGTTCTGTTATGTTCGTTTATCTTTTTAATGTACCTTATAATGTCCTGTACAATAGAATTACTGTTGCCTTTTTCTGAAATTACTGTTGTGTCTTTCATTGTGTGTTTACTCACCGCCCAATTTAAAGAAACCTGCGTGCTATTATTGGTAAATTTCAGGAGTTCCCAGTCTCTTAATAAAACTGGGTGGCGTAGTCGGATATTTTAATGGTGTCTAAGTTAGATTACCTATAAGTGTGACCAGACACCTGTGACAAATGGAATGAGATTAACATTTGGAAGGATGTATTGATGGCTGGAAGGAGAATCAATACAATCTGAATCTTTTGTAAAAGAAACAACCCTAAAGGAACTGTATGACTTGCATACATTTTAAGCCAGATAAAATATAAATAAAACTCAGAATTACAAAGAATGAAAAAGGCTGTACTATATTGCACTGATAAAACTAGAAAAGAAGTGAAACATAAAACATATATTTGGAAACCTCCATCCAGTCCAGCATCTGCAATTTCACTGCTGTATTACTCGACCACTTCTAGTGCCAAGTGCAAAGAACAACTTTAGAAAAATGAATGAAATAACCAAATTCAATGTGCCAGAACATTCTACTAAAAAAAAGACAAAATTATCTTAAATATGTAAACTGTCAAGGCTCACTATTTCATTACATCAAAAACAAACACAGATCTATAGTATAATGTAATTGTACTTTACTTAGTGCCAAATGATTTATTACTTGCATTGGCCATGAATAATTACTACAGCTTGTGCCACAATTTACAGAGAAGTGTGTCGCATGATCGTTGCTTTAAAAGCTGAGTTCAGAGTTTAAGTTTGCTGTTTACACAAAATCTTTGGAAAGTTTGAAAAATCAAAATAAGACGAAAGTTGAAATGCTTCCTGCTGAAGTAAAGAATGCCCCCTTGTCAAAAACTCTTTCAAATTAATAAGCTCTCTGTGGACCACTGCGACTCCCCCATCAGTCACTTCTTGGCATTATCCCTGCTGCTGTCCTCGATTAGGGCCTCACTGCTCAAAAGTAAAATCTTGCAGCTGTGATGGTGGGGAGTTTGCCGGGGGGGCATCAGAACAAGCACATGCTGACCCAGAACATGACTGACAAACAACTGCATTTGTTGTTTTTTTGCCTTCCCTATTACTTGGAGCGTGCAGAATGGAAAACTCAGACACACTTGAATAGAGATGTATTTGAATGTGGGATAATATTCATAAAATGGGCTATATTAAGGACAGATAGATAGATAGATAGATAGATAGATAGATAGATAGATAGATAGATAGATAGATAGATAGATAGATAGATAGATAGATAGATAGATAGATAGATAGATAGATAGATAGATAGATAGATAGATAGATAGATAGATAGATAGATAGTGTCAAGGGCAGCAAGGCCTGGAGAGGCACTGCAGGGATTTTCTTCCATCCATGAGTTTGAATGTATCAATGCCTGGACAGGAGAGCAAAGAGTCATTTGGAAGCTGGGAGAGACCATTGCCTGGATGGGAGGCCAAAGACCTGATCAAGAGTCGGGGTGGACCCCTGTCCAAATGGCAGGATAAGCATAAACACTGCAGGGGAAACTTAAGAGGCCAGCAATTAGCCCTTCATGCCACTTAGATGTGCAGCAGTGTTCTGGCCGCAAAGAGGGATGTGTAGAACTTCAAAGAGACACCTGAGTGTATCTCAAAGGGAAATGATGATCTGGAGCCACTTAGTGGTAAGTTGGGCATGACTCCATATGTGATCTTGGGGCCTCCTTTAAAAGAACCCCTGTTTCCAATGCCAGGTGAGCCTGCTTTCGAGTTTGGAGAATGGGCAAGGGCTAACCTTAATTGCATTGGAAGGATAAGGACACCAATAACAAGGACAAAGCAAGAGTTAAATGTCAAGGTAGGATTAAGAAGGCTCCTGCTGAAAACTTTAGTTAAGCCAGAGTGAAGCTAGTTTTCAGTTACTTGAAGTGTTTTTACCTCAATAGTCCTTTTTTGTTTAAATTTTACCCTGTGTCTGGGTGTTGTGTTCAGTTTGGAGCTGCTTGAGAGTGCCCCTGCACTTTAAAATAGATAGACAGAAAAGGCACTATATCATAGATAGATAGATAGATAGATAGATAGATAGATAGATAGATAGATAGATAGATAGATAGATAGATAGATAGATAGATAGATAGATAGATAGATAGATAATTAATTTATTGCTCCCCAAGCAGAATTTCACTTGCTCTATCAAAATATTGCCCAAGTGCACAATACACCCAATTCACATTTACTGCATGTTGATGCTACAGAATATTATTCTTTTCCCAATATGTGAATTATAAGGGTGAATAAGGACATGATGGAAGGGTCCCAGTTGCAGCTTTAAGAAGATAGTTATAGAATAATGATATGAAGAGTATAAGACTTGCATCTTTCTTTTTGCTTAAGGCCAGGGAACCTTATTTGGTCCATTTTCTGTCCTCCATATGTTTAGCATTACCCACCAAGGCCTGTGGAAGTGTTAGACAAATATGATCAATTCATCTTCATTGCTTTCCTTGAAAGATATGTCCATCTCTTACAAAGGTTATTCTATTCACTTCAGGGCTACTTTATAGGGAGTGCTAGAGTAATTAAGCTTTCTTTACACCTTCTAGATTACCATTGTTTGTACAATCCAAGTAGCTCAACACAAGTGGTGGCTCTGAGGCTAAGGACATGCATTGACATCTGGAAGGTTGCCGGTTCAAGTCTTGTTGCTTCCAAAAGAGTTTCTACTCTGTTGGGCCCTTGTGCAAGGCCCTTAACCTGAAAATTGCTCCAAGGGTGGTGTACAATGGCTGACCCTGCACTCTGATGCACAAAGGTCAAATGAAAAGACAACTTCCCCTCGGGGATTAATCAAGTACATCAATCAAAAAAAGATGAAGCCCTGTCAATATTATATGGCAAGTCAAATTCAAGGGAAGTGAACCAGACCTTTATTGGGAGTTCCGTTTTGTTATAACTGATGGATTATATTTCCAGTCCTATTACTGAGAAAGTCCCATGACATTTTTAGACCAATCAGATTTCAATCCCTTCATTTCCAGGTTGATAGCTTATCATTATTGGGTGCAAAGAAGGATTGTCTCTGTTGGCCTCTTATACATGTGCCCTCACACTCAGGGTACATTATTACAGTTTAAAACATGCAGCCTTTAAGAGTTGGGTCATCAGCTTTTCTGTGTGTATTCATCAATATTTATTCCCTGTTTTCAGCTCTCTCCTTAACTCAGCACTGCCTCCAATCTGAACCTCCTTGACTGTTTATAACTTTTCATCCCTTTTTCCAGCAGTTAATTCTCATCACCTCTGCAGCGAGTCTGCTTCTTAATTTTATTTTGCTTAAACTAAAAAGGCTCAGCTCTTTTAATCTTTCTTCATAGGTCATCCCCTTTAGCCCTGGAATCAGCCCAGTCACTCTTCTCTGGACCTTTTCTAGTGCTGCTATGTCCTTTTTGTAGCCTGGAGACCAAAACAGCACACAGTACTGCAGATGAGGCCTCACCAGTGCATTATAAAGCTTAAGCATAACCTCTTGGACTTGTACTCCACACATCATGCTATATAACCTGACATTCTGTTAGCCTTCTTAATGGCTTCTGAACACAGTCGGGAAGATGGTAACGTAGAGTCCACTACAACTCCTAAATCCTTCTCTTAAGGTGTACTTTTGATTTTCAAACCTCCAATTGGGTGTTCAAACCTAACATTTTTACTTCCTACATTTAATACTTCATATTTACTGACATTAAATTTCATCTGCCACAAATCTGTCCAAGTCCCTTTGCAATGATTCAGCAGATTCCAGATTATCTGCCAATCCACCTGGTTTAGCATCATCTGCAAACTAAACCAACTGAACCATTTCACTCAGATTCATGCCATTGACACAAGGGTACAAGAAGAAAGGTGTTTAGTTTGTGTCTGAAGTGTTTTAGTACATTAGTTCCACATGCAACTCCCAGTCATTTAGTCTTTAAATAAAGATCTCTTAAAATAAAACCACTAATACATTTCCTGTCATGTAGACATTTTGTTGAGCCATCAGACAAAAATTGTAGTTGTTCTCATAGCATGATACCCACTTTGCAAATTAAAATGAATATGTTGGCGATCATAATCTTAAAGATGCATTGCAGACAGAAGTGAAACTCAAAGCTCCATGGTATATGGAACCTGCATATCTTCCAACTCCTGTGGGGAATCAAGAAACAGGAAAGTGCGGCAGTGAAGTAAAGGTGGCGTTGGACCGATTTTCCAGGCAGTGAGTTTTCCTGTGAAGTAATGTGCATAATACTGTGCTTTGGTTATGTCTTTGTGTGGGAAATATGCAGAAGGTCACTTAAAAAAAAAAAAAGCACACTGCACTCTTCCACAGTGACATCAACAAGAGGCACATATCTCTCTATATATATAAAATCCAATGTCTATCTGTCTGTCTGTCCGCTTTTCACGAGAGAACTACTTAACGGATTTAGATCGTTTTTTTCCTATAATTTGCTTGAACATTCCGGTTGATTTTGCAACTTCTCTCATTGCTCTAAGAATCATAGTTCGCTTGCAGGAGCGATATATTCATGCTAATCCAAGACAGAGGCTGCAGGCCGAGGGGAGTGGGAAGTGTGACGTCAGGAGTGGGGAGTCAGTCCACCTCTGTGTTTTGTAGAGTACCTTGCCTCCACTTAGCTAGTCATACCTTTTTCTTTATTGATTTATTAAAGTTTGTCCTGTTTCACTACTACATGGGAGGAGCTGCAGGGTACAGCTAGTAAATGGTGTCAGAAAAACGACCAAAACACATCGAGAAGGTTTGGGGCAGCCACCCATTTAATCGATTATGGCTGCAAAAGCTATCAAAGAACAGAGACATGTTCATTCAATCGAGTCCAACACAGAACTGACTTCCAGGTAGCAAGATGGCAGCTTTAAAGGCCAGTAGCGGAAGTGATGTCATCCCGACCGGAACCAGAAGTGATGTCAGTGGCTGCCCCAGAGCCGGGTGGGATTTCCCTAGAATGGTCTGCAAAAGATCGAGAGGGAAAATTAGTGCACTCCGCCCCCCCCTGGTCTGGCATGGAACTACCTGTATTTAAGCCCTTTAGCTGTCTCCTAAACACACGTGTGTGACAGGGCCCCCCCCTTAGCCCAGACCCGTCGGGTCGGGCGTCCTGCACCGAGAGGTCGTGAACACGGGAGAGAGCATCGGCATTGGCATGTTGAGAACCCTTCTGATGAATGAGCGAAAACTTGTAATGTTGCAAATCGAGGAACCACCTCGTGACTCACGGGTTAGACTCTTTGTGTAGGGCCATCCACTGTAAAGGGGCATGGTCCGTGACTAGAGTAAACTCCCGACCCAAGAGGTAGTATCTCAACTGTGTGATCGCCCACTTAATCGCAAGAGCCTCCCTCTCCACTGCCGCGTATCTGGTCTCCCGATCCAACAGTTTCCGGCTCAGAAACATGATGGGGTGTTCAGCACCATGTGAGCTGCGAAGCTAATCCTACCCCCAAAAAGATACAGACGCCCCTGGAAAAAGCTCTAGGAAACCCCTAGGAAACTTAAACAGACTACCTTCACATTTCTCCTTTTCCTTCTGGCTGGCTCTGTCATGTAATCTGCCTCCCGCGCGCTACTCCGCCTTGTCAAAAAGCCTGTGCCAACTTCTCTCTGTGGTTATAAATTGATTTTCTGCTTCTTTCTCTCTCTCAGACTTCTGGTGCTCCTGGCACGTATTCCTCCAAAGAAGAAGAAATCCTTGGCTGCTTTTAAATGATAAGCGGAGGTGTAAACTCTTTCAAGGAGCACGTTTGAAACAGTTTTAAAAGATAAATGTTTGTTTGCAGTGTTTGAATAAAAATTCAAGTTTCTTCAACTTCCACTGGTCTTCTGTGCAATCTTGTAACCCAAGCGTGACAACCATCGACACTTTGGCTCAGCACTGCCCCTAGGCCTGTGTTCGAAGCGTCCGTCTGGAGAATAAAAGGCCGTGAAAAATCAGGCGCCTTTAAAACGGGTGCCGACGTCAGGGCCCTTTTTAAGTCACTGAAGGCTGCCTCAGTCATATCAGTCCATACCACAGTGTTAGGAGCCCTCTTCTTTGTCAAGGGCACGGCTCTCTCCGAAAAACGTGGTACAAACCGGTGGTAATACCCAGCTAATCTGAGAAATGCCTAGAGTTGCCGCTTGGTTCGCGGATGGGGCCATGTCAAAATAGCTTGTATTTTAGAGCACTGTGGCTTCACCGTACCACAACCCACCAGGTAACCCAAATACTTGGCTTCCTCCAATCCAAAGAAACATTTCTTTGGGTTGATACGAAGACCGGCTTCTCCCAATGTCCGTAACACGGCTCCAACGTGCTGTAGGTGTTCCTTCCAGGTGCTGGAATAGATGACGACGTCATCCAGGTAGGCAGCACTATACATGTTATGGGGGCGGAGCACTTTGTCCACCAGACGCTGGAAAGTTGCAGGAGCCCCATGTAACCTGAATGGAAGGACACGATACTGCCAGTGCCCACTAGGGGTGCTAAACGCGGTTTTACCCTTTGTGGAGTCCGTTAAAGGAACCTGCCAGTACCCTTTGGTCATGTCAAGTGTGGTCAAGTATTCTGCCTGTCCAAGCCTCTCAAGGAGGTCGTCCACTCGAGGCATGGGATAAGCATCAAATAGTGAGACCTGATTAAGTCGACGGAAGTCATTGCAAAACCTCCAACTTCCATCGGGCTTAGGAACCAAGACAATTGGGCTGGACCAGGGACTATGACTCTCCTCTATGACTCCTAGATCCAGCATGCACTTGATTTCCAGTTCCACTTCTGCTTTCTTTGCCTCGGGAAGGCGGTACGGGCGTTCTCGGACTATGACCCCGGGTTCAGTCACAATGTCATGGGCAACCAGAGAAGTCCTTCCGGGGATTTCGTCAACCACCTCCGGGACGGACGAGATAACTATCTCTAGCTCCCGCCTCTGTTGATTATTTAAATTAGACCCGAAGTTAAGGGTATTACTTTGAGCAAAAAGGGAGCGGGACTGGTCGGAGGTGGGATCAGGGTCCCTTTCCTTCCACGGTTTCAGCAGGTTCACGTGATATATCCGCTCTCTCGGTCGACGATTGGGTTGTTTCACCAAATAGTCGACGAGCCCCTTTCGCTCTTTAACTTCGTATGGCCCTTGCCAGTGGGCAAGTAGCTTAGAGTGGGAGGTGGGAACCAATACCATGACTCGATCCTCCGGCTGGAACTCCCGGAGTGTCGTGCCACGGTCGTAATAGTGGGCCTGTGCTGATTGCGCCTCTTGCATGTGACTTTTTAATATGGGTCGAATCTTCTCAAATCTATCGCGTAACTGCGCGATATATTCCAAAATATTAGTTGTGGGAAGGGCCTCTCCTTCCCAACCTTCCTTTAGAATGTCCAATATGCCCCGGGGTTGTCGCCCATATAATAATTCAAAGGGTGAGAACCCCGTTGAGGCTTGCGGGACTTCCCAGTAGGCAAAGAGTACGAGGGGGAGGAGCTGATCCCAATTCCTCCCATCCCCGCTGACCACCTTGCGAAGCAACTGTTTGAGAGTCTGATTAAATCTCTCTACTAAACCATCGGTTTGAGGATGATACACCGCGGTTCTCAAGTGCTTTATTTTGAGTAACTTGGCCGTTTCCTGGAACGTCTCCGAGGTAAACGGCGTCCCTTGGTCCGTAAGGACTTCTTTAGGGATTCCAACTCGCGCAAAGACCTCCATTAGTGCCCGTGCGATTGCTTTAGAATTAGCTGAGCACAATGGGACAGCTTCTGAATATCGGGTCGCATAATCCACGAGGACTAATATATATTTATGTCCTCGGGTCGAGGGTTCCAGGGGTCCCACTATGTCGACCCCTATCCTTTCAAAGGGGACATCAATTAAGGGGAGGGGAACAAGAGGAGCACGGTCCCTCCTAGGAATTTGCCGCAGCTGAAATTCCGGGCACGAAACACAGAAGCGGCGAACCTCCTCGTTAATTCCCGGCCAATAAAAGCGGAGCTTAATACGCTCTAAAGTTTTTTCGGTGCCCAAGTGGCCTCCTAGGAGATGGGCGTGCGCTAACTCACAAACTTGCCGCCGGAAAGTTCGTGGAATTAGCAGCAACTTCCGCACTCCCCCCTCATGTTCACTGACCCGATATAATAAGTCATTTTCTAACACAAAGTGGGGTCCTTGTGGCATGGGCTGATTGATGCGTTGGCCGTTGGCGAGGACTACTACATTCTTCGCAAACTTAAGGGAATCATCATTCCACTGCTCCCTTCTAAATGATGCCGGTGTTTGTCTGAATTGATAGCTCAGATCTGAGAGAGGGTCCGGGCTGACCTCAAGGGGCGGAGAGTCGTCCCGCTCTGGTGAGGTGCGGACTGATGACATATTCGTCCGCGACGGGCCGGGAAGCTCTCCGTCCTCCTCGGGGTTTCCCATATCTCTCTCCACCGGCTGCGTACACGGTGTGGAGACCACCTGAGACGGTGTATTCCCATCAGTTACTAGGCCTAATTTTGAATAAGGCGAGATCAGTACTGCACCGCTTTTAATGTCAGACCAGTCCCGCCCGAGAATCACCGCACACGGTGGATTTGGATGTACAGCTACAACGAGTTTTCGTAGTATTCCTCCGTGGCAGATGAAACACCGGGCAGAGTCATAGGCGCGGACATCTCCGTGTACACAAGTAATTCTGGTCTTTGTTTTTAACCACTGTCGCGGTAGTACATATCGGCAATCAACAACAGAAATGTTGCTGCCTGAATCAAATAAGGCTTCTACCTTGTGGCCATTTACTATGACCTCACCTTTATGAGCCAAAGCCAGGGGGTTTGAAAGCGCACACAACCCATCCCTCTCTCTCCACTTACATTCCGTCTCGCCTCCGAGCGAGGACCGCGCCTGCGGGATCGGGGACTCTGATGCAAACTCCGGTGTATGTCGAGAGGGCAGTGTAAGAGGGACGTAATCTCTACGGCTTCTACTTAAGGACCGTTCAGCCCTCTCAAATTGCGAGACCGCCCTAGATGTTTCTATGAGCTCAATGAGCTCGTTTATGTTGGCAAATTCTCCCCAGACCGGCTGGGTGAAATGCTCTGGCAGGCTATTTATGAACAAAAAACAGGCCACTTTTTTCACTACCTGAAAGGTGGTACATTCAGCGGGCCTTAACCAGCCGGCCACCTCTTCCCATAGAACGTCTAGCTGTTCTTGGGTAGACCGTTCAGGGTTAAACCTCCAGTTTTTAATTTTCTTCACCTGCTGGTCTGGGGAATGTCCACCTTCCTCTGGGACCTTAGCCCCGGTGGAACGGACAGCTCTCTCCTCCGAGAGAGCATAATAAGTCCCCATCGTAACCCCCATAGAGACCAGCCCACGTCTGTGTGTCCCAACGACACTCTCCCTATTCAATTGAGGTGACCCAGAGATAGACAAAGGGAGCGGAGTCTGCACCGGTTCTTTCCGAAACCCGAGACGCACTCCCCACCCGAAAGCTCGGCCCAGGTACTCTCCCACCTGGACATGATTCAGGTCCGGTCCCGTTCTCTTCAGGGATTCCTCCCTCCTGCCGACTACGCCACTGTCAGAAAAATGACCAAAAGACATCGAGAAGGTTTGGGGCAGCCACCCATTTAATCGATTATGGCTGCAAAAGCTATCAAAGAACAGAGACATGTTCATTCAATCGAGTCCAACACAGAACTGACTTCCAGGTAGCAAGATGGCAGCTTTAAAGGCCAGTAGCGGAAGTGATGTCATCCCGACCGGAACCAGAAGTGACGTCAGTGGCTGCCCCAGAGCCGGGTGGGATTTCCCTAGAATGGTCTGCAAAAGATCGAGAGGGAAAATTAGTGCACTCCGCCCCCCCCCTGGTCTGGCATGGAACTACCTGTATTTAAGCCCTTTAGCTGTCTCCTAAACACACGTGTGTGACAATGGATATTTATGAGTGTGTGAAGGGATACCTGCTTTATGCTCCAGCAGAAAAAAAAACAAAACAGGTAAACACGGAAGTGTGAATGAGGCTTTCAGGAGCACGATTCCTTGTTTTCTACCTTAATAAAACTAAAAACATTTTAGTTATTTTCACATTTTGAAATTGCAAAACCATCTGCAAAACAAATTTTAGCACCTGTTTTGCAAAGCTGTGCGCTACATGAAACTTTCCTGTTTCGCTCATTACAGCTTACACTCCACTCAAGTGGAGGTATTTGTGGCAACTTTATTTCTGCTTCACTTTTATTTTCAGATCAAACTTTGTCCTAATTCTTTTTCCTTACTGCTGTAATGCTGTTCCTTTTTCTGATGTCATTACCTCTTAAAAATTATTCTGTTATAGGGTCATCACAGCCTTTAGCGTACCTTGGCTACATTGGGAGCAAGTTGCAAACCAACTGTGGATGGGATGTCAAGAGACACTCTTGTAGGCACACATCTACACTTGCATGTAGCAGGCCAAGTTGTAATTAGCAATCAACCTAAGATGCTTGTCTCAGGACTGAGGGAGGTAACCAGCGTAAAGAAGAAAAGAATAAAAATAAAATGTGTGGATAAGCCTAAACCAAGTATATGTAGACGTTTTATGGTGGTGTTGACTATTAAAGCAGTGTTCAACCTGCTGCTCTAGACTTAATTCAATTAATATTTTCATATGTAACATTTCCCATTGACATCTTCAGAGCAGGGGCGGCACGGTGGCGCAGTGGGTAGCGCTGCTGCCTCGCAGTTGGGGGACCTGGGTTTGCTTCCCGGGTCCTCCCTGCGTGGAGTTTGCATGTTCTCCCCGTGTCTGCGTGGGTTTCCTCCGGGTGCTCCGGTTTCCTCCCACAGTCCAAAGACATGCAGGTTAGGTGGATTGACGATTCTAAATTGGCCCTAGTGTGTGTTTGGTGTGTGGGTGTGTTTGTGTGTCCTGCGGTGGGTTGGCACCCTGCTCGGGATTGGTTCCTGCCTTGTGCCCTGTGTTGGCTGGGATTGGCTCCAGCAGACCCCCGTGACCCTGTGTTCGGATTCAGCGGGTTGGAAAATGGATGGATGGATGGATGGATGGATCTTCAGAGCAGTGCAAACATTTATAAATATAACATAGCTAACATGAAACACAAAATGACCTATGATATTATGACTTTCATTAGCCGATTATAATTTGTCATCACTTTAGCTCAGAAGCTGACTGAGTAAAATTCTTTGGCCTGATCCATATTTTGGTACAGGATGAATTTTTGCTCATTTAACGCCATCTGCTTTAAGTCCATGGGATAATTTACTATGAAGGATACAAGCCCACACTAAGAAATGGTGGCAGATGGTAGTATTAGCATCTAAAGGAAATCAGTGAAAATTAACGAGTCAAAGAGCCTGCAGTTGAACTTTGCAGGGGGCAAATCAGGGTGCTCACCCAAAGAGCAGAATCAGTATAATGATTTAAATGAAACCATTCACATCCTAGCTTCCAAGGTTAACAGCTTTTGATAGGCTCCGGCGGCCATTGCTCATGCTTAATTACAGTATACTTAATGTTTTACATTTAATATAAGTGCTGTTATGACTCAGAACAGCACAATCTGAGGCACAGTATTTATAATGAAGCAGGAGATGAAAAGAAAGAGAAGACTGAAATAGACAAAGGTCAAAAGCAGAGAAGCAATCAACCAAAACACCAAAGCCCAGACACAAATCAAAAGCAAGAATTCTAGACCTAAACCTCAGAAAGCAAAAAATTGGCACACACAAAAAAATATCTGACCATTAATAGTTTGATATGTGAATTTTAGAAGAGGCAGATAACAAAGTTGCAAAGACAATAAATTGTTGGTGCATCAGTCACAAAACCTACACAATCATTTCATGGGTCAAGGTGAACAATCCAAAATATGACAACATACGTCAAATGTGAACAAACTACATTGACAATGAGAAGAAGTGGTCACATCAACAAGGATAAACGGAGATTACGGACATTTTAAAGAAATACTGCCAAAAGCCACCTACTGTAAGTACAGCCTCAACAATTACTACTCAATCTCAAAAATCGAGAACTTCACAAAATAAGAATTAATTGCAGAAATGTCAATATGAAACTCCTTGGTATCATTCATTGATTAAAGAAATGCTGGTTTGTGTTAGTATTTTTTGTTGCCTTAGATATCATTTTTTTGTATCCTGTCCAATAGCACTGCAGTGACACGTTGCTTTGGAGTGAGTAGCCAGTTGCCATAAGCCAGCGTTGCGCTCACAGTAATCACTTGTCACGCACAAGCACATGGGGAGCGGCTTAAGGACCCAACAGCACAAGTCGTGCCAGGGGACAATGGCGGGGTACTAACCTCTCTTATTCTGTCTCTCCAGAAAGAATGAAGCACTGCTGCCATGACCATACCCGGAAGACGGTTGATCCTACCCACTTCCGGGTTCCTTTCTTACCTCTGATCCCCTCCTGATGACATCAATTACCCATCTACCACCGATACTACCCCATCATTTTCATCACTTCCTGTCTGTCACTATAAATTTTCCGCCAGCCATTTTTTTTTGTTGCTGTTGTTGTTTGTCTGTATGGAAAAATACTGACAGAAACCCTTCTACTTTGCAGGGCCTAAAAACCCCAAACCTTTACGATTGTCTTGTGTTTCTTTACACACTGGAGATTCTGCATAGTTAAACAAAGTGTTTCTTGATGATTTGTATGGGTTGTACATCTTTTAGGCAATCAAATCAATTATGTGGTTTTTGCCTTTTTGAATTTGTTATCTTGGTATGACTATTTGAATATCTTGTTACCTGGTCCTGCTTATTTTCAGTTTTTACTGTCCTTATTGAGTTAGTGCAGAGCTGCATAAGTGAGCCTAGGCAAAGGAAAACGTAGGCTATATAGTAAAATGTTGTGTCTTTAACTTCCATTCTTTTCAGCGTAGAAATAACTATAAACATTTTTTCCTTTACTGTCTGTAACCTTATGTTCAAAGCCAAAACACGAAGATGGATAATCTGATGTAAGTAGCACAACTCCTGAGTCATCTTTCACCTTATTTCCTACTAGCTGGCCCCCACGTAGTAGTGAAACAGGATACATTTTAAAAATCAATAAACAAATAGGCATCGCTAGGTAAGCGAAGGCAAGGTACACTCCAAAATGTGGGCTGGCACGTGAGTGACGAGGGCCCGCCCGGCTCCCCACTCCTGACGTCACGTTTCTGGTTTAAGGAAATTTTGCCCCACACATTTCACCCCAGCACATTTCTCCCCCAGCATATTTTGCCCCCGGCACATTTCGCCCCTACTACATTTCGCCTCCATGATATTTCTCCCCCACCGCAGTAACTTCTAATACTCACACCCAGACGTTTTGAGTGTTGGAAGTTTCTAGAAAAAATAAAGTGAATAATCGTTCTCAGCATTCAAAATTGACTTACCTAATTTAAGCATTTTTGTAGCAAAATGATTAAAAAAGTTAGCAATAGTGCATCACTAAAATGAAATGCTCTGTAAACATATATAAATTTTTATTTCAATTAAACGAATCCAAATGATTTTACAGTGGAACACATTGATCTGTGAGTTGTATAAGAACACTACCTGAGTGAACTTTTTTTATTTTCAATGTTGGGTAAGGTTTATTAAATTTTTAGTTGCAATTATAGATACTGTATGTACATAAATACTGGGGCAAAATTTAGTGGTGGAGAAATGTGGGCGGGTGAAAATTACTGGAGGCGAAATGTGCTGGGGCGAATTGTGAGGGGCGAAATGTGCTGGGGCAAAATGTGTCGGGCGAAATGTGGGGGGAAACTTACCCAGAAGCCTTTTAACAGGACCAGGAACATCCTATGGAACAAACATTGTTCCTTCATGATGTTTCCCTGTCCCAGGATGGGACTGCTTAACTAATCCAGTGGTTTAATGAACAACATAACAACATTAAATGCCTCCATGCTCTTTTCCCAAATCACTAGATCCAAATATCATCAAACCTTAAAAGATGTTCTGGAGCGCAGACTGTGAAGTTGATTACTTTTTTCATGCCTTAAAAAAGCTTTTATTCTCAAAGAACAACTATACACAATTCCATATTTGTATGACAGGATTTCAAGAGGGACTTATCCATGTTGGAGGTAAAGGGGTCTTTTGTGGCAGTTCATACGAAGAGGCAGTCGTGATGCTTTGGAGGTTAACTGGATTCACAGCCAGAGTGCAGCAATGCAGCACATGAGGTGGACACCGGTTACAGTGGTATAAGTTAAAGTCACACATGACCACATTCGCTTTCTTTCCTTCCTCATACAGCTTGATCACCTTCATTTTTGTGTCGAGATCAATTGCCTTTTTTCGTGTAATTGTAAGACAAATATAACTGAACGTATTCAAAACTGCTGCATGGAATAAACGAAGTTTGAGATGAATGAGTCATGGCATATGGAGCTGGCGTGGTGAAAACTATCATTTGCCCATGTGATGCAATAGTGGTTGTAAGACACATAGGTTGTAAGTCGATGACTACCTGTACTGGAAAGTGTCTTCATAATTTTACTCCCCTCTGTATGAATGGATGACTGTTGCAACCCAACTGCATTAACACTGAACATTTCTTTCAGTTACATAAATTCATTGGAAAGAGAACTACTGTGTGTTTTCTAATAGCTCCTCAGAGCCCACATCTGCTAAACACAAGTAAATGAATTAAGAGAACGTTGTTTCTCTTTTCATTCACAGACAATTTTCCAATGAGTTTCGGGCATTTAATGATCGTCCTTCTTGGCAGTATTTAAATTAGATGTCTTCGTTGGTAGGTGTGAAACTATTGAAAGCATTACTGCAATATTTAAACTTTAACAACAAGAAATGTTTGAAGACATTGTGAATATTTACATGCTCTTGATTACAATTCAAATTGTTCCTCAAGATGGAGTTCTTTCATGTGGATTGTACGAAGATCAAAAGCTTCTGTGCATAAACAAGCAGCCTGAGGCACATGAGAAGTGAGCAAAGCCAACCTCACTTTCTTTAATCAGCACTCAAAGAGGAGGTGAAGCTCCATGTGCCCTTTAATGTCAGCCATCACTGAGTCCAAGCTGGGTTTTTTTTTTCGATTCTTCATAAATGTGACTGCAGAAATATTACACATTTTTTTATATAGAACAATACAAAAAGGTATAAATAAAAAACATCTCTATATAGAAGTGTGTTGGAGGTTGATAGGCTATGCAGAGGATAGTTGCAGCATTACTGCAATTGTTACATGTCAAAGTAGGGTGTTTTAATGTTTAACATTTTTATTCTTATGCGATACTGTGATTAAGAAATGCTGCTCCCAATAATGAACTGATTTTTCATCATGTATCATATTAGTAAGCATTTCAGAGCATTAACAATCATAGTTATTATCCATAAGAATATATTTTTGGATGTCTATTGTAGTCAAATAAAGCACTGCAGGTTCCCACAGTTAAATGTTGGGGCGCCAAACTGGTCGTTCCCATTTAATTCAGTCACAAATAATGAAAAAAACAGGCTGTCATGCGCGTCACTACAAACAACAAAAGAAATTGCAGAAATGAAGCAAGCCGTCTGACTATAATAATGTTATCTTTTAAATGATAAGGAGTTATGTTGTACAGTGCAGTCTATTCACAAACTGACTGCCTCCTTCAAGCAGGTGGCCACTTTTAAATGTGAGAGACTGGAAGGGGCGGAGTCAATTGTCCTCACTGAGCATCTTCTCAGTGCTGCGGAGGGAAGAAAAGAGAAGGTTAGCACGAGCGTCCCCCTCTCGACCCAAGGTGGTAGTACCTGCTTCAGACGAGCCCCAAACATGCATGCATAACACTATGCAGCTTCAGGGCATTGTGGGTAGCACTGTTGCTTCACAGGTTTGAATCCCTGCCGGTGAGGAGATTACACATCCTCTCGCTGTGTCTGCTTGGGTTTCTTCTCTGAATACCCACAAAGTTGTGTCTGTTAGTCCGATTTGTGACTCCAGATCAGACTTGTATATCAGTCTCTTTTTTGATAGAGTGCTGCCCTGTGCTACACGGCTAGATTGTGATACCCTGTGACATAAAGACTGAGTTAAGAAAAAGGGATGGATAAATTAATTTACCTTTTGCCTTTTTGCCCTATTATCAATACTGTAAAAAAAAGTCTTCAGCTCTGTTTCATTTAAGAAGGCTTAGAAAATGGATTGAGGAAATTAGTGCAAATTAGCAAAAAGTCATTTTGACCAAGGCTCTGGAACTTATTAAATAAATTCATTTATTATCATTAACTTACAGCTCTCAAGGTTAATCAACACTTTATTTTACAAAATCTGATTTAATATCAGATTCACCACTTGTCTTAGGTGTATATTAAACATTTTCCCCATTTGGCATTATCCCTGGGTAAGCTTTCCAGATTCATTTACTGAAGGAAGCTCTTTGATTTGAGGGCTTTCATGTGTTTAAGGCAGGTACGTGTTGTAAACCACAGGGAATATGCCCAGAAAACAAACTTTTGAGTATCCATTACTCTTAAGGGAAAAGTACACAGTCTTTGTCTTCTTTCAAGTGCGAGATGATTCCACAGTTTCTACTCTGGATAAACAGTGTTTCTTTATTTTATAAAGATATTCACAGCTTTAACTTATACAATGCCAAAGCCGGTGTGAAAATAATGCTTACATTTCCATGCATAATTCTCAAAGCTTATCCTGTTAATATTAACATTCAAATATGTAATATGATGGCATAGCATAAGAGCAGATTAACCAAATCATGTGAGGCTTTTTAATAATTAAAATGCTTACAAGGGTAAATCTTCTCTGCTTGCCATGTCAAACTTTAGAAATAACAAACATAATTCACAGCCCATGCTCTTGTGGACTGAAGGGCATCATCTCTACCACACACATGAAATAAATGAAAACATTTTTCTATTATCTTTTCTACAGAGCCCACTTCTTGGTTCACTCATTCAGACATAATCCCTATTCATACTGTGAGGGACCAACCTGCCATAGAGATCCTGCTCCTGGCTAGCAGGCCATAGTAAAGGGAGTTCAGTGGGGGAGCAGTGCTATTCCCCTTCTGTACCAAGACATAGACACAGAAAAACACAGTGGCAGCAACTACATTGGGGCTGGCATCACAGCAACCATGGAGGGACGCACTAGGTGGGCTAGGACATCTGAAAGGTCAGGACAGTGTGTGACTGACTGCCTGTTATGGGCAGAGTGTCCCCCCTTACACTGGATGGTAGCATATCTTCTCATGAGTCCTAGTATGGATGCCTGCAGGTCAACATGGGAGTTGTACTGTATAATTTCTGGTATTTTATAATGTTAGTCGTATAAATTGAATGCAGAGATTATGTTAAGAGATTATGATATGATAGATAGATAGATAGATAGATAGATAGATAGATAGATAGATAGATAGATAGATAGATAGATAGATAGATAGATAGATAGATACTTTACTAATACCAAGGGGAAATTCACATACTCCAGCAGCACCTTACTGATACAAAAAAACAATATTAAATTAAAGATTGATAATAATGCAGGTAAAAACAGACAATAACTTTATATAATGTTAACGTTTGCCCCCCGTGGGTGGAATTGAAGAATCGCATAGTTTGGGGGAGGAACGATTTCCTCAGTCTGTCAGTGGAGCAGGACAGTGACAGCAGTCTGTCGCTGAAGCTGCTCCTCTGTCTGGAGATGACACTGTTTAGAGGATGCAGTGGATTTTCCATAATTGATAGGAGCCTGCTGAGCGCCCGTCACTCTGCCACAGATGTCAAACTGTCTAGCTCCATGCCAACAATAGAGCCTGCCTTCCTCACCAGTTTGTCCAGGCGTGAGGCGTCTTTCTTCTTAATGCTGCCTCCCCAGCACACCACCACGTAGAAGAGGGCGCTCGCTACAACTTTCTGATAGAACATCTGCAGCATCTTATTGCAAATGTTGAAGGACACCAGCCTTCTAAGGAAGTATAACCGGCTCTGTCCTTTCTTACACAGAGCATCAGTATTGGCAGTCCAGTCTAATTTATCATCCAGCTACACTCCCAGGTATTTATAGGTCTGCACCATCTGCACACAGTCACCTCTGATGATCACGGGGTCCATGAGGGGTCTGGGCCTCCTAAAATCCACCACCAGCTCGTTGGTTTTGCTGATGTTCAGGTGTAGGTGGTTTGAGTCGCACCATTTAACAAAGTAATTGATTAGGTCCCTATACTCCTCCTCCTGCCCACTCCTGATGCAGCCCACGATAGCAGTGTCATCAGCGAACTTTTGCATGTGGCAGGACTCCGAGTTGTGTTGGAAGTCCGATGTATATAGGCTGAACAGGATCGGAGAAAGTACAGTCCCTTGCGGCGCTCCTGTGTTGCTGACCACAATGTCAGACGTGCAGGTCCCAAGATGCACATACTGAGGTCTATCTTTAAGATAGTCCACGATCCATGCCACCAGGTATGAATCTACTCCCATCTCTGTCAGCTTATCCTTAAGGAGCAGAGGTTGGATTGTGTTGAAGGCGCTAGAGAAGTCTAGAAACATAATTCTTACAGCACCACTGCCTCTGTCCAAGTGAGAGAGGGATCGATGTAGCATATAGATGATGGCATCTTCCGCTCCCACCTTCTCCTGATATGCAAATTGCAGAGGGTCGAAGGCGTGTTGAACCTGTGGCCTCAGGTGGTGAAGCAGCAGCCTCTCCATTGTCTTCATCACATGTGATGTCAGAGCAACAGGCCGTAAGTCATTCAGCTCACTAGGACGTGATACCTTTGGGACTGGGGTGATGCAAGATGTTTTCCAAAGCCTCGGGATTCTCCCCTGTTCCAGGCTCAGGTTGAAGATGCATTGTAGAGGACCCCCCAGCTCTGATGCACAGACCTTCAGCAGTCGTGGCGATACAGTAATCCCTCGCTATATCGCGCTTCGCCTTTCGCGGCTTCACTCTATCGCGGATTTTATATGTAAGCATATTTAAATATATATCACGGATTTTTTGCTGGGCGGCACGGTGGCGCAGTGGGTAGCGCTGCTGCCTCGCAGTTGGGAGATCTGGGGACCCGGGTTCGCTTCCCGGGTCCGCCCTGCGTGGAGTTTGCATGTTCTCCCCGTGTCTGCGTGGGTTTCCTCCGGGCGCTCCGGTTTCCTCCCACAGTCCAAAGACATGCAGATTAGGTGGATTGGCGATTCTAAATTGGCCCTAGTGTGTGCTTGGTGTGTGGGTGTGTTTGTGTGTTTCCTGCGGTGGGTTGGCACCCTGCCCAGGATTGGTTCCCTGCCTTGTGCCCTGTGTTGGCTGGGATTGGCTCCAGCAGACCCCCGTGACCCTGTGTTCGGATTCAGCGGGTTGGAAAATGGATGGATGGATGGATTTTTTGCTGGTTCGCGGATTTCTGCGGACAATGGGTCTTTTAATTTCTGGTACGTGCTTCCTCAGCTGGTTTGCCCAGTTGATTTCATACAAGGGACGCTATTGGCAGATGGCTGAGAAGCTACCCAACTTACTTTTGTCTCTCTCTCTCTTGCGCTGACATAGGGGGATTGAGCAGGGGGGCTGTCCGCACACCTAGACTATACAGACGCTCGTCGAAAAATGCTGAAAGATTATCTTCACGTTGCTCCCTTCTGTGCAGCTGCTTCGTGCAGCCGAAAAATGCTGAAAGATTATCTTCACGTTGCTCCCTTCTGTGCAGCTGCTTCGTGAAGCGACATGCTGCACGGTGCTTCGCATACTTAAAAGCACGAAGGGCACGTATTGATTTTTGATTGTTTGTTTTTCTCTCTCTCTCTCTTTCTCTGCTCCTGACGGAGGGGGTGTGAGCTGCCGCCTTCAACAGCTTTGTGCCGCGGTGCTTCACATACTTAAAAGCCAAACAGCTCTATTGATTTGTTTGCTTTTCTCTCTGTCTCTCTGACATTATCTGCTCCTGACGCGCACTCCTTTGAAGAGGAAGATATGTTTGCATTCTTTTAATTGTGAGATGGAACTGTCATCTCTGTCTTGTCATGGAGCACAGTTTAAACTTTTGAAAAAGAGACAAATGTTTGTTTGCAGTGTTTGAATAAAGTTCCTGTCTCTCTACAACTTCCTGTGTTTCTGTGCAAATCTGTGACAATATAAAAATAACCATATAAACATATGGTTTCTACTTCGCGGATTTTCACCTTTCGCGGGGGGTTCTGGAACGCAACCCCCGCGATGGAGGAGGGATTACTGTACTCTATCTGGACCCACTGCTTTGCTGGCATGAAGTCTCCTCAGCTCTCTGCTCACCTGTGCTGTTGTAATTGTGGGTGGGGATGTCTCTCCTATGCTGGTATCAGCAGAAGGATGTGTGGAGGGTGCAGTACTCCGAGGTGAGAGTGAGAGTGGGTTAGGGTGGTCAAACCTGTTAAAGAAGTTGATCATTTGGTTTGCTCTCTTCACGTCTCTCTCGATGGTGGCACCCCGCTTCGAGCTGCAGCCAGTGATGATCTTCATCCCATCCCACACTTCCTTCATGCTGTTATTCTGCAACTTCTGCTCCAGCTTTCTCCTGTACTGCTCCTTCGCCGCCCTTAGCTGGACTCGGA
The DNA here is from genome assembly GCF_900747795.2 of Erpetoichthys calabaricus. Classification (NCBI taxonomy): domain Eukaryota; kingdom Metazoa; phylum Chordata; class Cladistia; order Polypteriformes; family Polypteridae; genus Erpetoichthys; species Erpetoichthys calabaricus. Next base: position 103,021,877 of record NC_041405.2, on the reverse strand, counting down.
GTTCCTTCTGCACACGTTTGAGCTCATGCTGATCACCGTCTTTAAAAGCCCTTTTCTTCTGGTTCAAAAGGCCCTTGATGTCACTTGTAATCCATGGCTTGTTGTTAGCATAGCAGCGTACAGTTCTTACTGGAACTACAATGTCCATACAGAAGTTGATGTAGTCAGTAGTGCAGTCAACAACTTCCTCAATGTTCTCACTATGTGATCCCTGCAGGATATCCCAGTCTGTAGTTCCAAAAAACTTTCTCTCAGAGCATTCTCAGCGTCCGGGGTCCACCTCCTGAATGATCATGTGGTTGCAGGTAGGACCCTCACTTTTGGTTTGTAGTGAGGTTGAAGCAGAACCAGGTTATGTTCTGCTTTCCCAAGCGCAGGCAGCAAGGTGGCGCTGTATGCATCTTTAACGTTTGCATACAGTAAATCAATAGTCTTATTTCCCCGGGTGTTACAGTCCACATACTGGGAGAAGGCAGGTAATGTTTTGTCCAGCGTCACATGGTTAAAGTCGCCAGCGATTAGCACAAGCACCTCAGGGTGCTGCGTTTGTAACTTAGCAACAGCAGAATGGATGATGTCACTCGCTGTCTCCACGTCCGCCCGAGGAGGGATGTACACGATGACAACAATGACGTGTCCAAACTCCCTGGGCAAGTAATAGGGACACAAACTTACAGCCAACAGTTCGATGTCCCTGCAGCAAGTGGAGATTTTGACGTTAACATGTCCAGAGTTACACCACCGTGTATTAACATAGAGAGCGAGTCCTCCTCCTTTGTGCTTACCACAGGTACTTGCATCTCTGTCCGCTCTAACTGTGCTAAACCCGGGTAGCTCCACGTTAGCATCTGGGATGGTGTTTGTTAGCCACGTTTCGCAAAAGCACAACAAACTGCATTCTCTGTAGGTTCTGACATTTTTCACCAGCGCAGCCAGTTCGTCGTTCTTATTTGAGATTGAGTTCACATTCCCCAGAATCACAGAAGGCACCGAAGGTTTAAAATGCCACTTTCTCACAAGCCGCTTCATTTTTAGCTTAGTGCCAGCTCTGCTGCCACGATATCGCCTTCTTACCTCGTCGGGTAAATAGGGAACCACACCGGCACTGGCATTTCTTCTCAGCGCTCGAAGTTGAGTACTTGAATAGACAAGTCTCGGCGTGTAAAAATCCATGCCCACGTTGTAAAAGTAAGTGTGTCCAGGGAACGAATCCACATAAAATAAAGTGATAGGAGTGATCAATAAGTAAAAATAGAAAAATAAAAATAAAAGTAGAAAAGTACACATACACATACAGTCATACACGGAGCTGCTGAAAAGGCTGCCACTCTTGGCGGCGCCGGAACTAATGTTCAATACTCAATTCAGTACTAATGCTAACGCCCACCTGAGAAAGTAACCATGAGGCACACAATGTGCCGCACACTGCCTTTTTTTTATGTATTGTGCCTTCATGACCACATGGTAATACCCAAACTATTCTGAAGCAACATTTGCACTGATTTGTGTTTTTTGTATCTCACAACCTCATACACCCTTATTGGACGAGCATCCCTTATCTATGATGGAAGAAACTATGAAGCTGGTTTTAAATTAAACGTTGTTGAAGTAGTGAAAGAAATTGGTAACTGTGCTACTGCAACAAAATTTGATGCATCTGAGAAACTGATGTGAGATTGTAGGAGGCAAGAAGATGTAAAAAAAAAAATAAATTTAAATGTTGCATTTTTGAACGGGCTTATAAGTCAGGGTCTGATTTTAAAATCTGGGTTTCAAGACCCGACTTATATGTGAGTATATGCGGTAAGAGCTTTTGTATAAATTTCAAAAAAATATATCACCAGTCTTGGCATTTTACAATGAGCCTTATGGGGCTTTAAATTCAAACAGAAAAAAAAGAATAAAAATTTACCAAATAAATCCTCTTTTGAGTTTTGATATACAAAAACATGCCTTCCATGTTTCTGGCATGTGTTTGTGACAACAAATTGAATATCGAAACAATATTTAATTGCCTACTCCTGGGGTACTATTATTTCTCAAAGTAAGGATACATTATCTATTCACTTGTGTGACTTCTCATATAATTACAGAAATAAATCAAAATCAAACCAACCACATGGCATGGCCTGTTTACTTGAATTTTGTGTTTTGAGAGGAAACCATGCTTCGCACGATGAAAGGTTATTGTGAAAGATGACAAACTCTAAGATAGCATACACCTCTTAAAACAGCCTAATCTCATAGTTTAGGTGTTTTTTTGTTCACAAATGACATGTATAAACTGTTTTATAATGTGCTTATAATTGCAAGACGCGGGTCAAAACTCAACAACTGTCTTGCCTTGAAAAATGGACATATTCAGTAAGTTTTTATGCTTTATGCTCCATAGAGTTCAATGTAAAATGACAGGCCTGTCTATGTATTTTCTGAAATTTATAGAAAACTTTACAACACAATTTTGTATGACAAATGCATTTATATCATGTTTGTGAAGAAATAACTCCACCTTGAAAAATACCAAACGTGACCTTTAAGGCATCTTATTATGGACTAGCAAAGAGACTCCATATTTACTGGATAGACTCAACAAGTGGGACAAAATGAAAAAATACTGAGTTTGTGAAAGAAAGAAATAAATAAATGTTGTTTCTTGTTTCCAAATGTGTTCATTATTTAAAACTAAGACGTATATAATTATCTTTTCATAGGTTAATAGGTTCATTGATAAAATCCAAATTATTTACTTTAATACAATTAACTGTAAATTTTGTGTTTTATATAATCGTGCCTAGCATCGTAAGCCAGTGCTGCTGTTGGCTAGTTGAGTGTTTCTTATTGTACTTCACTTCAGACCTTAGTTTATGCCATCCATCCATTATCCAACCCACTATATCCTAACTACAGGGTCACAGGGATCTGCTGGAGCCAATCCCAGCCAACACAAGGGCGCAAGGCAGGAAACAAACCCCAGACAGGGCACCAGCCCACCGCAGGGCACACACACACGCCAAGCACACACTAGGGACAATTTAGGGTCGCCAATGCACCTAACCTGCATGTCTTTGGACTGTGGGAGGAAACCAGAGTACCCAGAGGAAACCCGCGCAGACATGGGGAGAACATGCAAACTCCGGGTCTCCTAACTGCGAGGCAGCTGCGCTACCCACTATGCCACCCCCTCAATTCTTTGTAGGGAGTATTCGGATTTCACATAGCCATTAGGTCACCCTGCCTTCAAGCTCCAACAAAATGCCACCAATGTGTGTGTTTTGTTTTTTTCCCTCCAAAGTTTTCATCCTAGAGATCTGAAGCCAGTCATTAACTACAAAGCTTCAAGCAGCTTTGACCGGGCCATGTAGCTAACAAAAACATTATTCATTTATTATCATTACATTCCAGCTTTCAAGATTAATCAAAATTTTAAAGTATAAAAATCTGGTTAAATTTCACTGCCACACAGCTCTTATTTGTATATTAAATATTTTCCCATTTTTTTTATTACTTTTTCATTATTGCAGGTTAATCTTCTTACAAATAATTTTGACTTCAAAAACAAAGAAAAAAATTCAGAATTTCAACTTCACTAAATTTAAAGGGGTATTCCTTTAGTTCCTTGTTCATGGTAGATGACTGATGATCTTAAAGAAGAAAAAAATAAACTGTAGCCATCTTAAAGGATTGAAGTCTTTGAAGTCATATGCAATTTGATAGTATTTATTTTTCAGCGTATTACTTAAACTTAGAAGTGTGCTATGTATTCCATATTCTGGTTTATTATTTGCTCGTAAGATTTTCACTGTGCGATGTACAACTGACAATAATATGATATCTATGGCTTCACAAACGTTTTATCACCACTACACATTTGTTCCTGCATCATTTATACAAATTAAAATGTGTAGAGTCCCAGCCTAGGAATCTAAATTGGTTTCTCATAAAACTCTGAAATATTAGTTAAACATAAGCACCTCTGTTTAATCTCATGCTGACTGCTTACTAATACACCCATGTTGGATTTGTGCTTCATTATTCAGTCTTCAATATTTGCATTCATTCATTTATCAATAATAAATATTTTGGTAAATAAGATAAGAAATATACAAAAATTATATACAGTATATAGAAGTACAGACAAGAATATTCACTGTTATATACTTTTTGTATATAGTTGTTCTTTACCAAATGGACATTTTTCTACTGTCAGGTGTGAAAGACAAATTAACTGCTTACAAGTTACTAAGGGTTAAAAACTGACAAAGCTGTTTTGCTATAATGGCAGGTTATTCATACAGACATCTGTCATAAGACAGGGTGCAGTAAGCTGACCTAGGACAATTTGTTTTTTTGGAAATCATCTGTTAGACACAGGAAAAATGACTTTAAATTCTTTAGGGCCCCATCTGCAATGTACACAAAATAGAAACGGTTAGCCGATTTGTGCAATGTAAGATGAAATGCTTAGATGAACATATGCGTATTAATAAGTAAGGGGAAGGGGGAGGGAGAAAAGATATTAAAAGCCGATCGAAAAATGAGAACTTTGCTCTTCTGCCTTGCAACATAGAATCCATGTACTTATCTGTGACTTAATAAAAACTGATTGATTGAACTATTTGTGTCATCCTCTGAGATCTCCTTCCATACAGAACACCACATTTCATTGCTGAGATTCTGATTTAAGTCTTGACACACATGGTTTGTTGGGTCTTTAGAACCGAGAATTTATTATTTATAACATTTTGATTTACGCCTTTGTGTGTTCAGGCATTGGTATTTATATATATGTTATTATATTCCTCTGCTAATCAATACAGCTGTTATTATCACCATTATTTGGTTAAAATAGATCTTTTGTGAGAAACAATAACCTGCTTCTTTATTATTATTGTTATTAATTTGTCCTGCAGGTTATATGTTATATGAATGGGCGATTATTCTTTTGAGTTACAATGCATAGTCATGGCACAGGAGAGTGGCAATGTGTTGCACATCGATTAGCATATGCACATGACAATAATGACCTGTACGCCTATATATACTCTATGCTGTCACACACACAGTCTTGGGGAGTGCTTTTCCAGGATCGCTGTGAAGTCAAAGAGGATTCTGGGGTGGGGGGGGGGGGACAGATGCAGTAAGTAACTAAGCCTTCTTTACCCTTTGCAGTATGGTAGACCAAGTGACAGCCAGTGATATCATTGAAAGGCAACAATCAGCCTCACTCAGAAGGACACATTCAATATATGGACTGCCTGCGAAAAAAAAGGACATCATGAATAATCCAGAAAATGGACATTAACTATTTGTTTCTTTTCCAAACTATACATAATCTTGGCATATAGCAAATTAACCAGGGTGTTCCATTTGGAACTCCAAATCTTTAGCTTTTTTCTGCGTTTCATTTCACAGTGTATATATTAAGTATGGTAGCTGTGTTAAAACTCACAAAAACTCACATGAAAATGCACTTGTGTGAACATGTATTTCTCTAGATTTGAATCAGGCCTAAATCATACATTGTAGTTTAAGTTGTCACACATGTGCATTTAGGTGGCAGTCAAAAAGCCTAAAGGTGAGCGAAACATCGCAAGACAAAGGGTTGTCACGTGGTACTTACCCGAATCTCTTAATCTCCCAAAAGGAAAACCGAGGAAAAAAAAGTCCTTCCATTTCCGGGTTCCAAAATGGCCGCCAAGACGTCACTTCTGGCGCCAGCCATGACATCACTTCCGGCCACTGTGGATGACTTCACTTCCGGTTCCTTTCAAAATTACGTCGCTTCCAGCTCCTGAATTCGACATCATTTCCTGCCAACCACTTCCTGTTTTCATTCCCATACTGTATATAAACGCCATTTTGTTTCATGTACTTTGTCAATTGCTACCATTACAGTACTTTGGATCATTTCAACCATTGTTTCTGCTTTATTTTTGTCCGTTGGACAATATACGGGGATGGTCCCCAAAACTTTGTTTTTGTGAAGCTTCTTTTGTCTTTAAATTCCATAAAGTATATTTTGAGCTTGCCTGTTCACAAAAGAAACAAAAACAGAGCAAATCTAATGCAGAATACTCCACCAAAAGGTACAGTATGTATATATTTTTTTAAGATACAGCAGTTAGCACTGAAGTTATTGCCTTTACATAGGAAAAACATCCTTTAATTGATATTTCATCATAGTTAGGCCACAATAAACAAAAAAAAAAGCCTGTTGATCACCACCGTGGATTTGTAAATAAATGTGGAAGGTGATTCTCTCACCAATAGTCCATTAACGTTATTGTCAAGTCTGATTCAGTGTAAATTATTAAACCAATCTAGGGATATTAAGCAGGGTAGCTGAAGGGATTGAAGCGTAGTGTTGGGGTCCAGAGGCACTGGTTGTAACACCACATCAGGGTCTGGTAAAAAAAACACTTGGTCACAAAGTAAGCACCGGCCAAAACCAAAACATCTGATACTTTTGTTCCATTTTCTTTGGATTTGTATCTTTTTCTTTTAAGTTTGCTGAAGAACAGAATTTTTTGTTGCTTTACTTACACAATGTATTGGCACAGGCTTAAAGATCCAACCATGATGACATCACACTTCTCACAGTATGAGACTCAATTGTCTAACAACATGAGGCACCATAAGAGCAAAATGGTGGTGCTCAGAAGAAGGAAAAAAATAATAAAGAAAAAAAATTGGCAATCCTTAAATCCTGACAGTGAACAGACTGCAGTTGAGTCTTTTTGTTTCTAAAGTCTACAAACAATGTTTCTTATTTTCTTCACATCTGCTTTAAGAAATGTGTCATAGCACTGTTTAATACAATAATTTGAAGTTGCACTATTAAAACCCTTCCTGGAATGAAGTGTCATATTTTAAAACCCCACCCGTGCTGTAGTCTCACCAAATATGAAAAGGTGGGAGTTGAACGACGACGAAAACATATCAATAAACAAAATCTGCAATATTGGGGAGATCAAAGAAATCTGCAGGGATTCCCAATATTAAATTTAAGTTGTTGGCTGTAATTCATGGAGAATAATAATATTGAAAATATTGCTTAAAATATCTGAAAGTAAAAATCTAGACTAGCTTTTCTGTTTGCTCAAGATTTGAGTTTGCTGGAGTAAACGCCATTGTCAATTCCCATTGCTGCTCAGTAAGCATTAGTTAAGTTTAAAAGGGGTGCAGAAACCAAAACCCGGGAGAAAGTGTTTAATATACTCTGCCCAAACACTTTATTGGTGTGGAAGTCTGAGTAACTCAATGAGGTCATTAACACCTTCAGTCCATCGTTCTTGGCTACTGGGATAATCACTGGTTCATTCCAAAAATCAGTGCCCTCACCATTATCTACTGAGTATTAGAACGGATCTTGAAAAGTGGGTGCCAATTGGTCTGCAGTCATAATGCATCACAACTAATGCCACTTGGGCCAAATGTTTTGTCAGGCTTTACATATTGAAGGGCTGACTGTATTAGCCTTTTCTTAACATCTAAATGTCCATTGCTTTCTTGATGGCCTTAGTTTGCTCCAAAATTAGATTATGAGCAACAAACCTGCAATCATTTACAAAATGTTCAACTCTTTTTTTTTCTAGTTTAGTGGAATGTACTTCACATCTTTCCTTGCTCTACATTTTACCACATTTGGAGATTTTCTCTGTTTATTATTTAGGTAAATTAGCATTTTCTTTTTTTGGAATAAATACAAAGACACACTGTATGTGTTCAGAAGTAGAACAAAAATGACAAGTGAATTTTCTTTGCTCTATTGGTGACAATATTCTTGCCAGGGTGTTAAAAGACACTTTGAAGTTCTGCAATCTCTCCAACAGACCAGTGTGTACATTATAATAAAATTTTTGTATCTTCTCTGTGTCTTAATCCTGACTAATAGGTTGGTATCAGCTGAATCCTATTATGGTCTCAGTTTCCAGTTTTAATGCCCTTGAGGATGATCACCATCTGTGTGGCACACATTGACACTGGCGTCACAGCATAGTCACTCTGTGTAAACTCTAGCATTAGTTTATAAATAAAAGTAGTAGCTGCCTGAACGTCAACCGATGGAACAATGTAAATAAAAAATCCTTAAGTTGAAATATTAAGAAATTAAACAAGAACTGACAATTCAACATCCTTTGTCTAGGCTTGATATTTTATTGAAATATGAAAAGGGCTGCAGTATTTCTTCATCGTAAACAAGCAAATTTCTGAAGACGCGTTGGCTCCAGACCACCTTTACTAGAGCAAAGCTTTCTAAATCTACAGCTGTATCAAGGACCATGGCTGTTAGACAGGTGTCTTAAGGACAAATGAAACAAGACTGATGATAGTCTGAATGGTAATGGCTACAGCTGTGTGCTTCATGTGGGAAAGGAGATGCAGTGTAAATTTTACCTGATTCTGTTTTCAAAAATCAAACATAAAGTTGTATGTGCCACACTTGCAATCGGACTTCAGGCTGCCAAGGTTTAACCATAGCACCGCTGCTGTCAACAACACTATGACATTCATGAAAAAGAATAACATAATCTGAAACAACAAAAATATAATACTAATTCCACAAATGAAATAGAACACACAAAGGAGTGTTCAAACTGGATCATAACTATTAATCACAGAAATAGCTGCAATGAACCTAATAGAATCAATCGCAAAAAAATCTATGACATTGCCCTTCTGCATTTTACACATTTTTAGTTGGTCCATGTAAAAAGCTCTATATACTAATACTATGTTCTACTAGTATTCTTATTACAGTTTATAAGAATACACATGAACTCAAGTGACAATTTTAAATTCCCAGTTAAATAACTGAGCAGGTGCAAGTGAGACATTACAATACAATACAATACAATTTATTTTTGTATAGCCCAAAATCACACGAGAAGTGCCGCAATGGGCTTTAACAGGCTCTGCCTCTTGACAGCCCCCCAGCCTTGACTCTCTAAGAAAACAAGGAAAAACTCCCAAAAACCCTTGTTGGGAAAAAATGGAAGAAACCTTGGGAAAGGCAGTTCAAAGAGAGACTAAACCAAGCAAGCACAGTGCCTGTAAGGCCAACACAATTTTCTAGCTTGTGCAGTAAAATAGAATAGTCAATGATGTCAAATGCTGCGCTTAAGTCTAACAACATAATTACAGTGGAGTTTCCTTCATCAGAGGATATCAAAATGTCATTTACAACTCACGTTAGTGCCCTTTCTGTACTATGACCGGTGCGGATACCAGACTGGAATTTCTCAAATAAATTGTAATGCCTAAGGTGTGACTGAAGCTGATTGGCGACTACTTTTTCTAGTATTTTAGAGAGAAAGGGTAAATTTGAAATAGGCCTATAATTATTTAGTATGTGTGGGTCTAGGTCTGACTTTTTAAGTAATGGTTTAATGACTGACACTTTTAATGCATCAGGTACTGTGCCATGCAATAATGAACTATTCATAATGTTTAGAATAGGCACTGCAAGAACATCCATTGCACTTTTTACTAGTTTTGTTGGCACTGGATCTAGGGAATTAGTAGTGGGTTTCACTTGAGAAATTAAAGTTAAGACTTCCTGCTCAGTTACAGGATTAAAATTGCTAAAGTGCTGAATGCAATGTGAGACAGGGTCTGCTAAGCTAGTATGCAGTTTGTACTGTGATGCTGAGATCTGGGATCTTATATTTTTATTTTTCTCATTGAAGATGTTCATAAAGTCTGTACTGCTAATATCTGTTGGTATTTTGCACTGTAGATCTGAATTCCCATTTGTTAATTTAGCAACTGTTCTAAACAGTACCCGAGGATTTTTATTATTGCTATCTATTATTGTAGAATAGTATTCTGAGCAAGCTTTAACCAGAGCTTTTTTATATTTTTTAACACTCTCTGTCCATGCAATTTGAAAGACATGTAGCTTTGTTGTTCTCCATCTGCACTCCAGTTTTTGACACTCTTATTTAAGAGCTTGAGTGTTTTCATTAAACCAGAGAGAGTTTCTATGTGCTTTGATGACTTTTGTTTTAAGGGGAGCCACTGCATCCAGAGCATCTCTCCAGGTCACATTATAATGTGATGTTAGCTGATCTAAATTGTTTTCCACATTTACATTTGATGTTAACTGATCTAAATGGTTTTCCACAATTACACTCGACTTATTCAAAGTATCTATAAATTTTGAAGCAGAATTACAATCTAGATGTCACACTGTCTTTGTTTTAATCTGTGAGTGCGTTGGCAAGGACAGGAAGAAATCAAATGTAATTAAGCAGTGATCGGAAATAACTTCATTTAATGGAGTAAGATTTAAATTTTGAATTTCAACTTTGTAAGTTATAATTAAATCTAATGTGTGGTTATGATTATGAGTTGGACCTTTGACAATCTGGCAAAATCCTACTGAATTTAACAAATAAGTAAAACATTTGCTAAAAGTGTCAGTTTTCACATCAATGTGTACATTAAAATCCCCCATCAATACTACGTGATCATAATTTATAGCTAAATCAGATAAAAGGTTGCTAAATTCAGTCATGAACAATGAATATGGCCCTGGTGGTCTGTAGACTAGCACTATAATTGTGTTGGAATCTGTTTTAATATTTAAAATGAATGCCTCAAAGGATGTAAAGTCACCTTTTTAGACGTGATTTGCATTTTGTTACAATGAATTACTCCAAGGCCTCCTCCTCGACCAGAATCTCTAGACTTATGAAGGACATTAGTACTCATACAGAACAATGCAGGACACTTCTGAATTCTTAAGAGACAATGGTAATGTAATCAGTTTAAATTACAGAATTAAATTACAGAATACAGAGTTAGGCGTTGGGAAAATCAAAGGAAATGAAAAGACGTTATTATGTTTCCAAAAAACAATATGACCTACTATATAATAAAACCACTGTTGTCTATGTGTCCAGCAATCTGATTGGTGGGTTTGGCATTGGTCTGATTGGTCAGTTTCACTTTGGCTGCTCAGTCAAACACGATCAAGACAGGAAGTGCATAGGTTGATGCACACCAGGATACCAAGAAGAGGTGCAAAGTTCAGTTCCTGACTATAACTTTTTTTTTTCAATTTTTACAAACACAGTATTCCAATGACATCAAAGTGAATGCTGTATCATACCGAGTGACATTAGGTTGCAAAATACTAACGAGACACAACCCGATGTGCCTTCTATGACTCAAAATAAGAGAACTAAGAGAAGCAGACCAAACGGCAATGCAACTGAGAGAAAGTGCCAGCCAAGACAGGTTGAGACACGCAAGGATACTGAACAACTGCACATATAACGCAAGAGATCTTAAATATTTCTAACTTTATTTTATAACCTGTCTTTGACAGGTAACATAGCTAGTATATCATAGATGCATATAATAAGTCATAAAAAAGACAGAAGACAGGTGTTAAAGTGTTGTTAGTGAATATTTAGGGGTAAAATGGTTTTGTACACAAAGTGTTTTGGTGTGCAGTTTACATTTAAAAGATATCTTATATATAAATGCGTGGAAGTATGTGTGTTTGTCCAGCCCGGAAGAGAGAGGTGGAGTAGGGTTAAGGTCTCTGCCTCCGAAGAAACAGCTCACTTAGCAGGTAATAATGCAAGCAGGGCCAGCACATCAGCAAAACAAAACAAGAAAGACAAAGTCACTTAACCGCTAACATCGGCAAAATGGTATCCATTTTACATTTCCTCCTGCCGCTAATGCACAAGCGAGGCGAACACATCAGCAAAACTAAACATCCAAAGAAAGACAAAGTCGCTTAGCCGCTAACATCGGCAAAACATTATCCCGTTTACTTTTCCTCCCAACACTAATACAAAACAAGGCAAGCACATTGGCAAAACGAATCCTCCTAGGAGAGAGATGCCCAGAGTAGTTCCTTTCAATTACCTGACATCTCTACATTTCAGTTTTTTTTTTTCTGATGATTTCAATAGTTTCTAGGACTCGGGCTTTTTACAGCATGAGCTTACACAGCTACTGTATATATAACACTAGCAAAATACCCGTGCTTTGCAGCGGAGAAGTAGTGTGTTAAAGAGGTTATGAAAAAGTAAAGGAAACATTTTAAAAATAACGTAACATGATTGTCAATGTAATTGTGTTGTCATTGTTATGAGTGTCGCTATCATATATATATATATATATATATATATATATATATATATACACATATATTATATATATACATACATATACACATATATTATATATACACATATACACATATATTATATATATATATAATATAATATATGTGTATATATATATATATATATATATACATAAACACATATATTATATATATATATATATATATATATATATATACACATACAGATATATTTTATATATATATATACACATATATTATATATACATATACACATATATTATATAGCAAAATACCCGCGCTTTGCAGCGGAGAAGTAGTGTGTTAAAGAGGTTATGAAAAAGTAAAGGAAACATTTTAAAAATAACGTAACATGATTGTCAATGTAATTGTGTTGTCATTGTTATGAGTGTTGCTGTCATATATATATATATATATATACATATACACATATATTTTATATATATATATATATATATATACATATACACATATATTATATATATATATATATCTATAATAATAAAAGGCAAAGCCCTCACTGACTGACTGACTGACTCACTGACTCACTCATCACTAATTCTCCAACTTCCCGTGTAGGTGGAAGGCTGAAATTTGGCAGGCTCATTCCTTACAGCTTACTTACAAAAGTTAGGCAGGTTTCATTTCGAAATTCAAAGCGTAATGGTCATAACTGGAACATATTTTTTGTCCATACACTGTAATGGAGGAGGCGGAGTCACGTATCGCGTCATCACGCCTCCTACGTAATCACGTGAACTAAAAACAAGGAAG